>NC_135981.1:5803879-5866379 GCF_053455715.1 Rhinoraja longicauda | reverse complement strand
CTAGATATTACAATCCCGAAGGTTTGCACTACAATTGACTGGTGTTGTTCTTGGGGGTGACCTCTAGGTGATGTTGCTACCATTCAGACACATCTTCAGTTGTGTACCTCAACGTCACTGGGTGTTTCGGCTTTTTAATTAGGTCACTAATAAGAATAGCCACCAGATGGAGTCTTTACATTTATTTTAACAATACAAATTATAATCCTGGAGTATTTACAAATTGAAAGAAACAAATTTAAGGGAGTAGTAATTGGAGGATTGCAAGATTGGTGATAATTTTGATGCTGCAAACATATTGAACGGAAGGAAAATCAGTATTCTGTAAATTTAAAAACTAATTGCTCGTAAATATGGGTAAAATAAGTCTTATTTAAAATAAATTTATATTAATGCAAAAAAATCTATAATAGGAAATTATAACATTTTCATAAGCAAATTCTGTGAATTATTTCTAACCTCATTCAATGGTAATTTCTGTAATCTGATCCTGCATAGATTGCATTTCAAAATTACAATACTAATACTTTTCTGAAATAATCTTTGTATAAATGTGGCTTATCTTCAAATTCTCAGAGAATCCCAAAGATGTGTGGGTTTGTAGGTCTGTGTAAAATTGCCCCTGGTGTGTAAGGGAGTGGAATAACATATAACTAGTGTGAACAGGTGATCAATGGTCAGTATGGACCCAATGGGCCGAATGGCCTGTTGCGTGGTGCATCACCAATGAATTTATAAAAAACCTCCCTCAATCTCAGAAATACCTAAACACTTGAGAACAAAGTGAAGAACTTTTGTGACGTAGAGATTGTTGCAATGTAGGGCCTGTGATTTTATATGTTCTTTCGTGGCTCATGGACATCACTGGTAAGTATTTAGTTCCCATACCAATTTGGGCGTAGACTGACTGACGTGTTAGGCCAGTTAAGTGGGCAATTAAGGCAAGGACACTAATAGGTATGGTAACATAGAGAGGTCAGACCAGGGAAGGATGGCAAATTTCTTTCAATAAATTCAGATTGTTACCAGATAGGTTTTAACAACATGCACGGCCTCTTAGTGATTACTCCTTATATTTGGTTTGTTCCAGAATTATTTATTAATTTATTTGAATTTTAACTCCACGACTATTGTCGTGGGAAATGAAGTTATTTCCCTTTAATCATTAACACTGTTATCCAGATTATTACTTCAGCATATAACCACAATGTTCCTGGGTGAATCCGTGAACAGAAAGAGACCCATATGGATACGACATTTACCAGAACATTTTATTTGATTCACATTAGCTACGGGATAAGTATTGACCGGAGTGCGGATGAGAAATTTAAGTACTGACATGAGGTGTTCTACATCCACCTTTGAGGTCAGACAGAGTTCCTGTTTGATATCTCATCCCAAAGACTTCTCCTTCGAAGAACATTCCCTCAGTAATGCATTGGACTTTTGAGTTTGCATGACAACTATTGTAGAAGGATCATTATCTTATCCCTCTCTTTCCCCTCCCCCTTCCCAGTTCTCCCACTGTCTTCCTGTCTCCAACTACATCCTTTCTTTGTCCCGCCCCCCTCCCCTGTCATCAGTCTGAAGAAGGGTCTCGACCCGAAACGTCACCCATTCTTTCTCTCCTCTTAACCAACCTGATCTCCCAGTGGTTCAGCACTTCAACACCCCCTCCCACTCCCAGTCTGACCTTTCTGCCATGGGCCTCCTCCATTGTCATAGTGAGGCATAGTGAGGAACAGCATCTCATATTTCGCTTGGGCAGTGGTATGAACATTGATTTCTCTAACTTTAGATAGCTCCTCTGTCCCTCTCTTTCCGCTCCCCCTTCCCAGTTCTCCCACTGTCTTCCTGTCTCCAACTACATCCTTCCTTTGTCCTGCCCCCTCCCCTGACATCAGTTTGAAGAAGGGTCTCGACCCGAAACGTCACCCATTCCTTCTCTCCTTGCCACTACATTACCATCACCATATCACTATTCAGTGCTAAAGACACGGCTCTGCTCATTCTCAGTTCTTACTGTTGAACTGCTACTCACATATCTTCCAGTTTGTATTCTCCGGCACACAGAAGTAAATTTCTCTCAGTAATTAGCGACGTGGAAATCCGTACCGACTTCGTTGATTCGGGCGAGTGTTCTGAAATTAACACGAACACATCCTAGTCATTATGTTCCTAATTTATAGGAGCAGAATAGGGTAATTCAGAGCATCAAGTCTAATCCACCATTCAATCATGGCTGATCTGTCTTTTGCTCTCAACCCCATTCTCCTGCCTTCTCCCCATAACCCCTGACACCCGCACTAATCAGGAATCTGTCAATCTGCGCCTTAAAAATACCCAATGACGGCCTCCACAGCCGTCTGTGGCAATGAATTCCATAGATTCACCACCCTCTGAATAAAGAGGGTCAGCTTATAAAGCATGAAACAGAAAACGAATGTCCGAAGAAGGGTGCTGACCTGAAATGTCGCCTATCCATGTACTCCAGGGATGCTGCCTGACCTACTAAGTTACACCAGCACTTGGTGTCTTTTTTTTTGTAAACCAGTTTCTACAATTCCTTGTTTCTGCATAAAGAATGACAAGTTTTGAATCAGGCTGAAACATTTCCCTTTCAGGTGTGGAATAAAGATGTACAATTCAGGAAGTGTACAGACAAGTTGCTTCTGTCCACCTCTCTCTGACTCGCAGCTCAGTGGGGAAAACTAACCAGAGGTGTCTTCCAGCTGACACATTCTGTGACGTGCTAACGGTAGAGTTGCTGCCTTACAGCACCAGAGACCCGGGTTCGATCCTGACTACGGGTGCTTTCTGTGCGCGAGTTTTCTCCGGGTTGCTCCGCTTTCCTCCCACACTCCAAAGACATGCTGGTTTGTAGGTTAATTGGTTCGGTAAAAATTGTAAATTGTCCCTAGGGTGTAGGATAATGTGAGTGTGCGGGGATTGCTGGTCGGCGTGGACTAGGTGGGCCGAAGGGCCTATTTCCACGCTGTATCTCTAAAACAAAAAAACTAAAAACAGAGAACCTGAATATCATTCCTAATCAGGTTTTTCAGTTGAAACTGGCAATCAACCTTTAGTGAAAAGACACCCACAATTTTACTCTAAATTCAAAGTCTGTGACATTGAATATATTTGATACTTATCCTTTATATTCAGTACATATTTCATCTTTATTTTTATTATTTTTGTTGATCCAGTTATCCTCTCTAGACACTCTGTGCTTTCTATGTGACAAAGGGATAAGGTTCCACTCTGCTGCCATTCAACCTCGGCTAGTGGCAACCTCGGCTAACAAATCATTTGCCCGCTTAACCTGTCCTTGCACTACCTCCACCAGGCCTATTATTCATGTAGAACCACCAAAGGCAGTCAGGAGCAGACATCTGTCCAGGCACTCAATGCATTTATACTGAGACAGTGTTAATATTTCATATGAGCAGCATGTGGACCTCTCTGTATCTCAATACCCAAAAGCACTTTACAGCCAATGATTCACATAAGAACTGCATTTTAAAATGTATTATAAGAAATGTGGGAGCCTATTTTAATCTGGAAGTACTCCATTGTACATTCAAGTTCTAGGTTTCTATATGAGCACATGCAATAGGACCATTGGATGCACAAGCCTGTTCCGCCGTTTAATGATATTATATTTGACTTTTCAT
The DNA here is from genome assembly GCF_053455715.1 of Rhinoraja longicauda. Lineage (NCBI taxonomy): Eukaryota > Metazoa > Chordata > Chondrichthyes > Rajiformes > Arhynchobatidae > Rhinoraja > Rhinoraja longicauda. Next base: position 5,862,705 of record NC_135981.1, on the reverse strand, counting down.
TGTTGACAAACCTCAATATTTTCCAATCTCCCTGCAAATTATTCATCCCCTTGCTTATCTGTCTCTGGTTTAAATGTATATCCGAAGATAGACACAAAATGCCGGAGTAAATCAGCGGGACAGGCAGCATCTCTGGAGAGAAGGAATAGGTGACGTTTCGGGTCGAGACCCTTCCTTAAAATATCAATTTTCAAACTCAATTTGTCTGAAGAAGGGTCTCAACCTGAAATGTCACCTATTCCTTCTCTCCAAAGATGCTGCCTGTCCCGCTGAATTCCTCCAGCATTTTGTGTATACATGCTTGGTTTAAACCAGCATCTACAGTTCCTTCCTACACATTAAATATATATCTGAGAAACAGAGTTCCAAAAACCCATGACCCTCAGAGAGAAACAAAATCATCTCATCTGTCTTAAATGAGCAAAAAAAAATTAAAAGGCAATCCCTAGCTCTGGATTCTCATACAAGGAGAAATACTCTTCAAATTCATAGATTCCAAACCCATCAGAATCTTAAATTAAGTTCTTTCTCACTCTTTTAAACTCTAATTTTCAAGTATTAGTCGACTAAGCCTGCTTTGAACTGCTTTCAATGTATTTATATCTGTCTTTAAGCAATGACTCAAATATTATATGTATAGGGTATTCCAGATGAAATCTCACCAGTTTCCTTTATAACTGAAGCATGAATCCCCTATTTAAAGAACCAAGCAATAAACAATAAAACACTAGGAGAACATGGATAGGTGACGTTTTGAGTCAGGACCCTTCTTTACACCCAGTCTATCCGTATTTTCCAGAGATGCTGCCTGACCGGCTGAGTTACTCCAGCACTTTGTGCCCTTTTGTGTCAACCAGCATCTGCAGTTCCTTGTTTCTACTGTCAACTTTCTTAATTACTTGCTCTTTCTTCATAACAGCCGATTATGAAGCATGCCCCAGGTATGCTGATCGCTCCATAACAGGACCCTGTAATCGCTCAGCATTTCTATGGCAAGCTTTTTGAATAACATCTTCCCAAAATGAGCAACATCATATTTTTGCGCATTATAGTCCATTTGCATGATGTTTGCCAAAACACTCAACCCACGTTTTCCCCTTTGTAGCTTCCTTATATTCCCTGCATGCTGATCGTTTGAAGGCTTTGGGCCTGCACTCGCTGGAGTTTAGAAGGATGAGGGGTTGGATCTCATTGAAACTTACCGAATAGTGAAAGACCTGGATAGAGTGAATGTGGAGAATGTGGAGAGGAGGTTTCCACTAGTGGGAGAGTCTAGGACCAGAGAGCGCAGCCTCAGAATAAAAGGACGTACCTTTAGAAAGTAGATGAGGAGGAATTTCTTTAGCCGGTGGGTGGTGAATCAGTGGAATTCATTGCCACAGACAGCTGGAGGCCAAGTCAGTGGGTATTTTAAAGTGGCAATTGATAGGTTCTTGATTAGTCAAGGTGTCAGAAGCAGAAATAGCAGAAATAACAACGAACAAACAACAACAGCTTGCAGCCCAAATGCAACCTCAGTCGCTGCAGCTTGGCGCCAACCCCGGAGCATGCGGCCTTCTTAGGGCGGGCACCTACGGATGTGGAACCGGATGGCATCGCCCTGCCGCAGCTGAATGCGGAAGGCCTCACCAAGGCGAAGACCACCATCATTGAACATCTGCTACAGACCCACAAAGTCACTGCAATCCTGCTCCAAGAGACTCACAAAAGTGACAGCTCCCATCTGAAGATCCCTGGTTATACTCTGGCCGCCTACACTGAGAGCAACACCCAAGGGACTGCCACTTTTGTCTAAGAAAATAACTGCGGATGCTGGTACAAATCGAAGGTATTTATTCACAAAATGCTGGAGTAAATCAGCAGGTCAGGCAGCATCTCAGGAGAGAAGGAATGGGTGATGTTTCGGGTCGAGACCCTTCTTCAGACTGACCACTTTTGTCTACAGCGCCTGGAGGGCGTTACATAACTTCTGCTGCCTCAAACGCAAGAAGAAGAAGAAGAAGGGTGTCAAACGTTATAGGGAGAAGGCAGGAGAATGGGGTTGAGAGAGAAAGATAGATCAACCAAGATTGAATGGCAGAGTATATTCGATGGACCGAATGCCCTAATTCAGCTCCTATGTCTTATGAATCTCCCTCCTTAGTTTGCACCACCCGCATATTTGACAACCATACCCATAAGTGTCTTCATTCAGATTATTTACACAAAAACATTGATAACCCAGCACTTTCCGTATTTGATGATGACGTCGGGCAGATTATCCGGACGATTGGATGTTACTATTAGTGCCCCACCAGACATTTGTTTCCCTTTGTCACTTGTACAAAGTAGAATCACAATTTTATTTCTTTGAAACCAGAGCCCATAAAGGGAGCGAAAATGAGAGCCTTGAGGTTTGTTTGTGTGTTTCAGTTTGTCAAAGAAACAGAAACGTCCAGGTGCCCCGGGCTCCGGCTCCAGCTAGACTCCTCCCCGCCTTCCTGACTCCCAGAGTGGAAGGCCCAGACTCGGCTACACACTGGCCAGGTCTATGTGACCCTGACCCTGGTCTACTGCCCCCTGACCTGGGTCTGTAGACCAGGGGTCCATTGCTCACATACCCGCGTCTGTGACCCCCTGACCTGGGTCTATGACCCCCCTGACCTGGATCAATGACCCCCTGACCCGAGTCTATGGCCCCCTGACCTGGGTCTATAACCCCCTCATCTTGGTCTATGACCCCCTGACCTGGGTCTATGACAATCTGAACTGGGTCTATAACCCCCCCCTGACCTGGGTCTATGACCCTCTGACCCGAGTCTATGACCCCATGACCTGGGTCTATGACCCCCTGACCTGGGTCTATGACCCTCTGACCTGGGCCTCTGACCCCCTCACTTGGGTCTATGACCCCCTGAACTGGGTTTATGACCCCTTGACCTGGGTCTATGACCCCCTGACCCGAGTCTATTGGCCACGGATGAGCTGAGGGGGAGGGGGGGGGGCAGCCATCGATCAACCGGCCGTCGCCAGGCGGTGGATCCAGGGCCCCAGGCCAGCCAGGCCCCGACCTACCCCGCCCAGCAGGGTCGCTCTCTTGCTGCGGGCCGCTGTCCGCCGGCTCCAGGCCGCTGCTGTCCCGGGGGCTCCGCGCCGGCTCCAGGCCTCCTCCGCTCCCCGTCTCCATGGCTGCTGCCGCTGTCCGCGTCCCGTTGCCCCGGCAACCGCCCTCCTTCTGCCAACGAGCCAGAGCGTGTCCAATAGCAACCCCGCCCCCTCTCTCGCCCACACTCCACCAGGTAGCGCGCTCTAGCGGCCGGGAGGACCATCGCCACCAACCCCCCAATGCACTCAGGTGACCTCTGTCACCAGCAAGGTTGACACACAATGCAGGAGTAACTCAGCAGGTCAGGCAGCATCTCAGGAGAGAAGGAATGGGTGACGTCTCGGGGCAGAGACCCTTCTTCAGATTGATCGTCAGATCAGTCTGAAGAAGCGTCTCAACCCAAAACATCACCCATTCCTTCTCTCCTGAGATGCTGCCTGACCCGCTGAGTTACTCCAGCATTTTGTGTCTACCCTCTTTCACTAGCAAGGAACTGCAGATGCTGGTTTCCACCAAAGATAGACACAAAATGCTGGAGTGACTCAGGGACCCCGAGTGATTTTCTTTTCAGGAGAGGCAGTGGTTCATTTGCGCCTCCTCCAACCTCATCTACTGTATCCGCTGTTCCAGGTGTGGACTCCGGCAATAGACATAAAATGCCGGAGTAACTCAGCGGGACAGGCAGCATCTCTGGAGAGAAGGAATGGGTGACGTTTCAGGTCGAGACGCTTCTTTAGCCTGAAGGAGACCAACCGCAGGCTCGGCGATCGTTTTGCTGAACACCTCCGCTCAGTCCGCTTAAACCTACCTGATCTCCCGGTTGTTAAACACTTAAACCTCCCCCTCCCATTCCCAGACTGACCTTTCTGTCCTGGGCTTCCATTGTAGGTAGTACTCTTTATTTAAGCTGCTACATTTCTGGCACTTTGAAATTAATTTATAAAGTCCCAAGTCCCCATAGTCCTTCCTGCAATTTTCAATTTACAAGACTTCATTGGCACAAACTACTTTATCAGCTTTAGACTTCAAGCTTTAAAGATACCGCGCAGAAACAGGCCCGTCAGCCCACCGAGTCCGTGCTGACCAGCAATCCCCACCCACTAACACTTTCCTACACAATTTATAATTTTACCGAAGCCAAACCTGTTTGTCTTTGGAGTGTGGGAGGAAACTGGAGCACCCGGAGAAAACTCACAAGGTCACAGGGAGAACGCACAAACTCCAGACAGACAGCAACCGTAGCCAGGATTGAACCCGGGTCTCTAGCACTGTAAGGCAGCAATTCTACCACCGTGCCGCCCCTGATCAAGAGCAATAAAACGGATAGCTTTATAGTAAATAGAATTAGGCAGGAACACTTTCTGTCAGAGAAGACTGAGGCACAACCCAATAGCTGTCTTTAAAGATTTCCAATGGCACAGAAGCCTTTACATTACAGGATAGAGACCAAATTGAGGATTCATAGATAAAACAATAACAAATTAATCCAATGCAATTTTAACATGTTTTTCCTCTGTAGTAAGGTAAATGTATGGCACTAGATACCATTTGGAGTAGATGAGTGTTGTGTGTGGATCAGTTTTAGTCCACAAGGCGGTGTTTAGCAGCAGAGTCACGGTCTCTGGGAAATAATGTAGCACTTAAAAAATGCAAGGTATAGTTTATGAACAAACCGATATTCCACCAGTTTAGCTGTCATACATACCAATAATCATTCAGAAACTTTATTAATTAACTATCATAAATAATAGCCTACAGCAGAATCGCCTTGCTCTACTGCTGATCTCTGAACACATTTCTAACTCAATTCCCTAATCTACAAAAGTGCGCACCACAAATTCACCAACTTGGCATAGTATTAGATTACACATTTCTTTATTTCACATTCAGGAAGGCATAAATGGAAGTGCATTCACCAGAATTGCTCACAATATTGAATACTACAGAACAACCTAAACATGTATCCACACCAAACATGTATCCATATCTTGTCCATGCTGCCCTCCCTTGAAACCATTGGCCCAAACATTAGTTTGAAGCAGACATTTGGAGATTTACTACCCGTTAGTCTGTGTGTTAACTTGCAATTCAAACCATACCAGTCCAGTATCAATGCATTGTGCTAAAATGCTCAAAGAGCAGATGAAAGTTAATACATTCATGAAGGAAAGAGGAAATTATATTCTTCATATGGGTTGCTCATACTTTAGAGTATAAAACCAGATTGGATGAGAAAGTGCAATGAAGGGTGGAAAGAAGAATCAAATGCAACATAATTTAATTTTAAAGAACACAACAAACTAAAATTCTATGAAAATCATTTCAAGTATTGTTTCTGCGTCACAGTTTTCAATTTGAGGATCAATAAATTTAGTATTCTATGTTGATATTATAAACTTTCAAGCATCAAAATAATCAGTTTAGTTTAATGATACAGCATGGGAACAGGCCCTTCGGCCCACAGAGTCCACGCCGACCATCGATCACCTGTTCACGAGTTCTATGTCCTACACACTAGGGACAATTTACAGAAGCCAATTAACCTATAAACCCATCGGAGAGAGGTCTGAAGAAAGGTCTCGACCCAAAGCATCACCCATTCCTTTTCCTTCTCTCCAGAGATGCTGCCTGTCCCGCTGAGTTACTCCAGCATTTTGTGTCTACCTATAAACCCGCATGTGGAATGTGGAAACTACAGCATCCGGATAAAACCTATGCAGTCACTGGGAGAAGGTACAAGTTCCACAACGACAGTACCGGAGATCAGGATCAAAGCTGGGTCCCTGGCGCTGTGAGGCAGCAGCTCCACTATGTCACCCTGGATGGTCCAAACCTCCAATGTTAATACTATGTCATCATGGTAGGAAGCAGAGATGGGACATTATTTGGGAATGATTGGCAAATCATTTTCTCCTGCCTCTGCAGTGGGGAAAACTCTCCCCAAAAATCTCCAGGCGTACCCACCACCTATCACCGCCAACAGTGACAGACTCTCTGTGAGAGAGTTCAAACTACCTGGTGTTTCCCCACCAAACTCCAGCTACAAACGCATCTCTGAAGTCATGGAAATGTGTTTTTTTCTTGGTGGCGGTCTTTAATTACAAGGTAAAAAATAAATGTAGAAGAAATTTCATCCTTTAGACCACAGACAGAGAGACGCCAGTAAATATATCTTTTTTTTTTTTTTTAAACAGGATTATACAGTAATTTAGTAGATTACGCTTTCCTTTTAATTATTTCTGAAATGTACATGATTTTCTCTCTGATACAAGATCCCTTTAAACTGGATATAAAGAAAATGCTACATAATGTTTTTCCCTTAACTGTACGTTGAATCAATCCCAGCAATGGGACATCAGAAGGATGTTGAAACAGGTAATACTGAAGGGGGTAGGAGAAATTAAATCAACTTCCATTCAAAATATTGTTAATCGGCTCTACAGAAGTTAGCTCACTGTTGACTACTTCAGGTAGCAGTATAATGTATGGTTGGCCACCAGTGAGTTCACAGGCAGTCTCTTAAGAATAGCAGCAGCAAATGGCAATATTGGCTCAGTTAACAATAAATACAACAGTGAATTCATTGGGCAGATGAGTGCTTTTAAGTACAGGTGTGTGTGTGATCTACAGAGACTAATGGCTCGAAGGAAGGCAGCCATTCTCTTTGCTTCTGCAGGTCAACAGTCTGGCAGTTATCAATGTCTGAAAATCAATAGAAGAAAAAAAAAAGCATTACGAGGGGCAAACGGAAGAGGTTTTCCAATCACTGAGCGATAGTCCCAGTGCTGAACAAGAAATAGATTTCAAGATTGAAACCAAGAGTGTAAGAGTACCTACGGCAGGATTTGCAAAGTGACAACCCAGGGGGGTCTATTTGTAAAACTTGATCTCCGTGTCAACACAGTCGAAGAACAAATCTGCCATTTCTTCTGGGTCAAAGGACCCTCCACTGGTCAACATGTTCTTGATAGCTTGCAGTCCCTGCCTCTCTAGGCTCTGCATGGTCTGGTGCAACTTCACACCCTGCTCCTGAAAGGGAAGAAGCAAGCATTATAATGTTACTAGACCAGGTGGACCCGTTGGGACCAAACCTCTCCTGCATTGGTGCAGCACCCCCTCCTCCCTCCCCCCTCCCCCTCTCCATCCCCTTCACCCCTCCCTCCCTTCTCCCCATCCGCCCCCATCCTTCCCCCCATCTCCCCAACCCCCTCCCCTTCACCCCTCCCCCATCCCCCCTCCCACCTCCTCCCTCGGCCCAACCGTGGAGCCGTTGCCGGGCGGGGAGTGCCCCAGGAAGCTTCTCGTGCAGCTTGGCTGCAATCTGCGGTGGGGAATGCTGGCGGCGGCTGTTATAATGGCATTAGCCAGCAGAGTCAAATTAATAGCTCTGCAATCTTGTTACTCCATTGCTCCCCCTCTCTCTCCCTCCAACTCTACACCATAGGGTTTATTTGGTTTGGTCCATTATTGCCACGTGAACTGAGGTACAGTGAAAAGCTTTTGTTGTGTGTATTATCCAATTACAATCACATCATACCATACACAAGTACAATCTAGGCTGTACACAGATACAACAGGTAGTGCAAAGAGAAAAGTACCAGAGTGCGGAATAGAGGCTCAACATCAGACTTGTGCTACCATGAATCTCACAGTTCCAGTGCTCCCTTGAAAATTAAGGGGCAATAGGCAATAGGTGCAGGAGAAGGCCATTCGGCCCTTCGAGCCAGCACCGCCATTCAATGTGATCATGGCTGATCATTCTCAATCAGTACCCCGTTCCTGCCTTCTCCCCATACCCCCTGACTCCGCTATCCTTAAGAGCTCTATCCAGCTCTCTCTTGAATGCATTCAGAGAATTGGCCTCCACTGCCTTCTGAGGCAGAGAATTCCACAGATTTACAACTCTCTGACTGAAAAGGTTTTTCCTCATCTCCGTTCTAAATGGCCTACCCCTTATGCTTAAATTGTGGCGCAAAACGTTGAGGTGCCAAAAACGTTGTAACATCTTAAATGAATAACACTTTGTAACATCTTAACGAATTTAAATGTTTTATTCACAAAATGCTGGAGTAACTCAGCAGGTCAGGCAGCATCTCGGGGGAGAAGGAATGGGTGACGTTTCGGGTCGAGACCCTTCTTCAGAATTTAAATGTTTGTTGGAGAATGAATAAAATCTGAAAGTACAGGAACTTTGCCATCCTGGCACCACGTCCCAGGATGATCGCAGTTTTGCTGCGGTTCTTGCCCGAGTATCGGAGGAGGCCAGTTGCCGGGAGTATCCCGGTGAGATGGGAGCAAGCCCAAGGGCAGGCTCGGCTCGCCCACCACGGACAGAGGACTCGCTCGGCAAGGACGGAGGACGTGGACACTCTGAACTCTGCCCCGAGCCGCCGGCACCAATGGGATCCGCACCGCTGAGAGCGAGGAGGGATGGCCGAGAGCGAGGGGGGGGGGAACGGCAAGAACGAGGGGGGGGGGGGGGGGGGACCCGGTCAGAGGAGGGGCAAGGGGTGTTCAATGCTGCCACGTGCGGCAGCAAGCTCTCGATAGATCGGCCTGCTCCGTGAACCTTTGTAACTTTGTCGGCACCAGAAACGCAGGGACACTTGTGTACTGCCTCGCGAGATCTGCTGCCCGACTTTACGGAGAGGCGGTTAAAGAGTAAACAAGAGGGAGCGGGGACTCGGAAAGCAGAAGTCATCAAAGAGACGAAGGGGTCTGAAAAAGGGTCTCAACTATTCATAAACATCACCCATTCCTTTTCTCTAGGGATGATGTCTGACCCGCTGAGTTACTCCAGCTTTTTGTGTCTATTTTCAGTACGACATTATACGTTGGATGCAAAACAAAGCATTCCATTCTACCTAGGCACAGGTGACAGTAAAGTATCATTGAATTAAAAGCAACGGTACCTGCCCACTCTCCATGGTGGCCTTGGCATGCTGATGTGCCTTGTACAACTCATGCCGGCGATCCAGACTGCGCTGGAACCGAGGATGCTTCCGGACCGGATCCTCATCCCCATAACACGGAGAAATCACCATGGGAACGGGTGTCACGTCATCAATGAAGATAAAGGGCTTGAAGACAGATCTATTCATAAAAAGTTTATTAAGTTTAGTTCATTGACACGTGTGCCAAAGTACGGTGAAAAACTTTTGTTGCGTGCTATCCAGACAGTGGAAAGACTATACATGTTTACAATCAAGCCGTCCACAGTGTATGGATGCAGGATAAGGGGAATAACGTTTAGTGCAAGTTGAAGTCCAGTAAAGTCCAATGAAAGATAGTCCGGGGATCTCCAATGAATTAAATGGGAATTCAGGACCGCTCGTTAGTTGGTGATAGGATGGCTCAGTTGCCTGAAAACAGTTGTGAAGAAATTGTCCCTGAATCTGGAGATATTTTCATGTTTTCGCACTTCTGTACCTCTTGCCTGATGGGAGAGGGGAGAAGAGGGAATGACCGGGGTGAGACTCATCCTTGATTATGCTGGTGGCTTAATCAAGGGCGAGTCTCTTATATATAAAACGACACAATGCAAAGGGAGAAGATCACTGATGATTGTATTAAACAAGCATAATATCATCCCTATGACCCACTCCCTCATATACCAGAACAATGGTTTGCAAAACATTTTTTTTAAACTTTGTGCCTCTTCAGCACAATCTTTCAAGATAATCAAGTCAGTTCAAATGTAATTAATCCATTATGCAACATACAAAACAAAATCAGCGTTACATTTCTGCCCGCTTAGCTTTTACTCATTTTTGATCCATTTTCACTTTAAGGCAAAGTTGATAGAGGTATAACCTCTAGTAAAAAGTAAGGCATCTGTCAGATGCCTGGATAAAATGGCAGAATCCTTGTCGGCTACAATTTAATGCACTGGTGCTAAATTTTGCACAGAGAAAGATTTAAAAATACGCATGGGAACAGGCCCTGTAGCCTATAAGTCAAGTCAAGTCAAGTTTATTTGTCACATACACATACACGATGTGCAGTGAAATGAAAGTGGCAATGCCTGCAGATTGTGCAAAAAAAATTACAATTACAGCATATAAATTTAAATTAATACAGAAAAAAAAATTTAGTCCCTGGAGTTATGATAGTTAACAGTCCTGATGGCCTGTGGGAAGACACTCCGTCTCATCCTCTCCGTTTTCACAGCGTGACAGCGGAGGTGTTTTCCTGACCGTAGCAGCTGGAACAGTCCGTTGCTGGGGTGGCACCATTGATAACCCATTCACACCTATCTATGTGATCCCACTTCCTCATTCACTCCATGTGCATTCGGGACAATTTAGAGGACAATCAACGTACCAGCCCGCACGTCTTTGGGATGGGGGGTGAGGCAACAGGAGCACCCAGAGGAAATCCACGGGGTCACAGCGAAATGCGAAAACTGCACATGGATAGCACCCGAGTCACAATCTCTGGCGCTGAAAGGCAGTCACTCTATCAGCTGCACTGCTGTGCCATCCACTTTACAAGCCCACTGAAGAAAAACAAGTCTGAAGAAGGGTTCCAACCCAAAACGGCACCTATTCCCCTTCTCCCAGAGATGCTGCCTGACCTGCTGAATTACTCCAGCATTGCGTGTCCATCTTCTGTTATAAACCAGCATCTGCAGTTCCTTCCTACACATACAACCCATACTATATGCACAAGTAAAGAAAACCTGTTGCATGGTGCGTTCACCAACACTGGGCTACTGACCTTGACGGGTCTGGGGTTGCTGTAAAGAAATGCACGCAAGGCAGGTCATCATCTTGGGGCAGGATGGACACCATGCTGCCGGTGGTACAGAATGCTACAGTGTCCACGCAGATCCCAATCTCCTTATTACGCAGGATGTCCATGATAGTCTCCGCGTTAATGCAACCTACCGTGGCACAAGACACAAATCACCTTTTAGTCCCCTGAAGGCATGCAGCTAATCACATTTTCATTGCATCACGTCCAGGGTTTAACGTACACTTATTGATAGGAATGGCCCGTTGATGGACTCATGTACATAATCATGAGAGGAATAGATCAGTCGATGCACAGAATCTCTGGTCCAGAGTAAGGGAATCAAGATCCCGAGGACGTAGGTTTAAGGTGAGGGGGGAAAGATTTAGTAGGAATCCAAGGGGTAACTTTCCCACGCAGAGGGTGGTTGATGTATGGAACGACCTGTCGGAGGAGATAGTTGAAGCAGGTCGTATTGCAACGTTCAAGAAACATTTGGACAGGTACATGGATAGGGCAGGTTTAGAAGGAAATGAGCCAAACACAAGCAGGTGGGACTAGTGTAGATGGGGCATGTTGGTCGGTGTGGGCAAGTTGGCCTCCAGCCTCACGCCACATGTTTCTATTGAATGAATAGCCAGATGCACGGAATCTGGAATATTATTGCAATGACCACGATCAGAAATGCCTCTGAATTCAGCTGTGTGTTTCCACGCTCTTTGACTCTATGACACTAATAGCTTGCGTCATTGATACCATACCCTCCACCATCTTCGCCCCCTGTCCTAGCTGCAACATCCTCGCAGAGACTCACAAAGAGTCCTTCATCTTCATCCCCCAACGTTACCAACCACGCCGTTCAGTGTGTGCAATGTTTGGGAGACCAAATAAATAGGTTTCCATTCGACCGCCGTAAATTGAGCTTTACCTCACACTCCTGAAGACTCCCACATGCAACAGTCAGCTACCTTTTGGGCTCCTGGGCCTTATTCACCTTCTTGCTTGTGAAGCAGCTTGCGGCCTCCGGAGTAACGAGCCTTTGCAGCCTCCATCCTAGCTGGAGGGTTGGCCGGAGAGAAGACCTTGGAGAAGTTGAACTCCCCCTCGCCGTCCCACCATCCCCGACCCTGGGCATAACTCCGAATGCCAGGATGCTCGGCGTTGATCTCCGTGGTGATGGTCAGCTGATTGGAGATATTTTTGGCACCTTCTGTCAAGTATAAAGAACACAGGAGCATGAAAGGCACTGGGTACTCACTCTCTTATAAGTTCATGTGATAGGAGCAGAATTAGGCCATTCAGCCCATCACTCTCTCTCCTAACCCCATTCTCCTGCCTTCTCCCCATGACCCTTGACACCCGCACTAATCAAGAATCTATCTCTGCCTTAAAAATATCCACTGACTTGGCCTCCACAGCCTTCTGTGGCAATGAATTCCACAGATTCACCACCCTCTGACTAAAAAACTAAAGTCCACATCATCTCCTTCCTAAAGGAACCTTCTTTAACTCTGAGGCTATGACCTCTGGTCCTAGACTCTCCTGAAGAAGACGGTCTGTTGGGAGAATGCGCACATTGTACAACTGTAGACACAAACTGCTGGAGCCATTCATCGGGTCAGGCAGCATAGCTGGAGAAAAGGTATGGGTGACGTTTCAGTTCCGGATCCTTCTTCAGAATGAATGCAGGGGGGGGGGACACTGGAGGCAAGAAAAAGGCCAGAACAAAGCAAGGCCGACAACGTATGGCCAAGTAAGGGTGGAGCCCACAATGGCCCATTGTCGGCTGGGGAAGAGGTGATAACAATGAGGGGATACTAGGATGCGAACAGTGAAACTAGGGTGGGGGGAAGGGAGGGTGGGGGGGGGGGGGGGGAAGAGAGAGGGAACGCAAGAGTTATTTGAAATGAGAGAAGTTAACATGCACACTGTGGGGTTGGAAGCCACCCGAGCAAAAGCCACAACGAGTTACCGTTCCTCCAATTAGCGTGTGGCCTCACTTCAACAATGGAGGAGGCCCAGGACAGAGAGGGCAATGAGGGAATGGGAAGGGAAGTTAACATGTTTGGAAACCAGGAAATTTGCGTAGGCCAAGGCTAAGGGACACTAAATCAATCTTGGATTTATTGTCTCATCAGTCACGCAGAGTTCACAACCACCCCCATGCTAATCACTCAAACGGCCAATCCCTCAGCAGAGTCCATCTTTCAGAGAGCATGTCATTGAATACGGGGCAACAATGCAAAAGCTGGAAACCTAAATTAAAAACAGAAAATGCAGGGACCACTCAGCAGGTCAGGCAGCATCTGTGGAGATGGGGAGAAATCTCCATATGAAATGTCTACTTTCCACAGAGGCTGACTGACCCGGCAAGAGTTTCTGCATTTTCTGTTTAATTAACAGGCGTAATTTTGCGCTTTAATCATATGCTAAATTACCAATGCAGAAGCTGGAAACCTAAATTAAAAACAGAAAATGCAGGGAACACTCAGCAGGTCAGGCAGCATCTGTGGAGATGGGGAGAAATCTCCATATGAAATGTCAACTTTCCACAGAGGCTGACTGACCCGGCAAGAGTTTTGCATTTTCTGTTTAATTAACAGGTGTAATTTTGCGCTTTAATCATATGCTAAATTACCAATGCAGAAGCTGGAAACCTAAATTAAAAACAGAAAATGCAGGGAACACTCAGCAGGTCAGGCAGCATCTGTGGAGATGGGGAGAAATCTCCATATGAAATGTCAACTTTCCACAGAGGCTGACTGACCCGGCAAGTGTTTTGCATTTTCTATTTAATTAACAGGCGTAATTTTGCGCTTTAATCATATGCTAAATTACATGCTCATGAACACATGGATACCTAGCTAACCAATACATGTGGGTTGAATATTCCTCCTCTATATCGAGGCATGCTAACACCAAGTCTACTGTACCTCAGGGCAAGATCAAATAATTCAATAAAGATCGGGTGTGATTGGATATTGACATCGGGTGCTGTCTGTGTGGAGTTTGCATGATCTCTCTGTGACCATGTGGGTTTCCTACGGGTGCTGTCTGCGTGGAGTTTGCATGATCTCTCTGTGACCATGTAGGTTTCTTAAAGGGTCCTCCAATTTCCTCCTACATCCCAAAGATGCACGGGTTTGTATCTTACAGGGGATACGGACCAAATGCTGGCAGATGGGACTAGTGTAGCTGGGACATGTTGGCCGGTGTGGGCAAGTTGGGCCGAAGGGCCTGTTTCCACACTGTATCACTGTATGAATAATTAACCTGTAATTCGCTGAGCGACCCAGTATCTCCCGGATGTCTCCAGTACCCAGGCCTCCCTTCGGTCCACGATTAGAAACGTGTTGAAGTAGCTGAATGCTTCCTGGGACTCAATGCAATTCCCTCCCTGCCCATGGTGCTCCACCAGGGAAGTAATGACGTCCAGAGCTTGCTTGGCAGTGGAACCTCTCTCCAGTCCAAGCCTGGCAAAAGAATGAGCAATAGGAATTCAAGAGAGAAACAGGGTTCAATCTATACCATTTACAAAAGCAACAAGGAAAATAGTTTAGCTTAGCAATGCAGCACAGAAACACGCCCCATCGAATCCACGCCGACCAGCGATCCCCGCTCACTATCACTATCCTACACACACTAGGGACAATTTAACCGACGTTAATTAGTCTACAAACTTGTACGTCTTTGGAGAGTGGGAGGAAACCGGAGTTGCTGGAGAAAACCCACGCAGGTCACGTGGAGAACGTACAAACTCTGTACAGAGAGCACCCATAGTCAGGATCGAACCGGGGTATTTGACGGTGTTGGGCAGCAAATCTACCCCTGCAACACCCTTTTATGGTCAGAGATACAGCACAGAAACAGGCCCTTCAGCCCACCGAAATGGCTGCTTCAGGGAGAATTCGATATGTCAAATGTACATGTAGGTGCACACTTTCAGTTCTGAGCAAGTCTTTGCAAGACAGAATGTGTAGGAAGGAACTGGCGATGCTGCTTTAAACCGAAGATGGACACAAAAAGCTGGAATAACTCAGCAGGTCAGACAGCATCTCTGGAGAAACAGAATAGGTGACATTTCGGGTCGAGACCTTTCTTTAGACTCCGAGAAAGGTCTCGACCTGAAACGTCACCTACTCCTTTTCTGCAAAGATGCTGTCTGACCCAAGGAGTTGCTCCAGCTTTTTATGTCTATCTTAAGTTTTTATAAGAACTTGTAAATGCATTTATTGTTGGCAAGTAAATGCTTTTAACAAGTTCTTATAAAGGCTTGTATCAAATTAGATCTTTTTCACAAGCTTGAAGCATGTTCTTTCATTTATTTTTAAACACTGGTGTTAACCAACTTCAAATTATTTACAGGCAAGTAACAGGAAGAGGAGTTTTGCATTGGCTGATATTTAGGTATTGGTGGATTAGAAGACTAACAACTAGCTCATATATCACCATGATGAGCTGTGAAATGAAACACAATAAAACTGCTCATTCATGGCCAAGAACAAAAAAACATTGAAACTCATATCAGCTGGTTTGCTAATGTTCTTCCCAAAAAAAGAACTTTCTGTCCCCTGCCTATCTTGGCCATGTACTGCATAACCACAGCCACATTACAAAGATGGATACCCTGCAACAGCCTGGGGCTCGGCTGGACAACATGGACGGGCCGAGCACGTGGACGGGACGTGGCCAACAAAGGTGGAGGTTTACCGCGACTACACTTAGCCAGGCTGACCCTGCAACACTGCCAGGACAACAGGCCATCGTGACTGCCTGGGTTCTCCCCACGTGCTCTGGTTTCCTCCCACTTTCCAAAGACATCCAGGTTTGTAGGTCTCGACCCGAAACGTCACCCGTCCCTTCTCTCCGGAGATGCTGCCTGTCCCGCAGAGTTACCCCAGCATTTTGTGTCTATCTTCGGCTTAAACCAGCATCTGCAGTTCTTTCCGACAGGCTTGTAGGATAATTGGCTTCTGTAAATTGTCCCTGGTGTGTGGGATAGATTTTTCGATTTTAGATTTAGAGATACAGCGCGGAAACAGGCCCTTCTGTCCACCGAGTCCGCGCCGCCCAGCGATCCCTGCACATTAACACTATCCTACACACACTAGGGACAATTTTTACATTTACCCAGTCAATTAACCTACATACCTGTACGTCTTTGGAGTGTGGGAGGAAACCGAAGATCCCGGAGAAAACCCATGCAGGTCACGGGGAGAACGTACAAACTCCGTACAGACGGCGCCCGTAGTCAGGATCGAACCTGAGTCTCTGGCGCTGCATTCGCTGTAAGGCAGCAGCTCTACCGCTGCGCCACCGTGCCGTCCTGGTGGACCTGGTGTAGGGTGAGAGTTGATCACCATGGACCTGTTTCCACAATGTATCTCTAAAATAAACTAATCACTCTCAAGTTCCATTTCTAGTTGCCCACCATCCTGACTTTGAAATACATCACCCTGTCCAAATCCTCAAACTGCCTTATGCGCACTAGGAAGGTGGAAGGCTGAAGCTGACTAGCACGTCCACAGGGCAGATTAATGCTGGCCCAGGTTGTGAAAAGGGTAAAACAAAATCACAAATAAAATTACTTTCTTAACGGATAAAGTGAATTGCATCGTAATTCATATTTAAATGCAAGGACTTCATAACAAACTAGAACAGGAGCCTTTACCTGACAAGGTCCATTCCAAGCAGTGCTTCCTTCTCTGCTTGAGGTTCCATGGTCCACACGCCCTCATTGCCGATACAGACGCCGAGCTTATTGGCGCCCATTTCCGCTCCCCATAGCCAGGCTGGGCGGCTGAGAATCACCGCGTGCGTCTTCTCCACCTGATCGATTTCAACGTACGTGCACTGTTCAATAAAATAACACGGGAACATATCGTTGAAGCAAGCACGGGTGATTCTTTGCCTTTTGCACAGCGGGCATGCAAGAGAGGAAGTACAAACGTAGGAAGGAACAGCAGATGCTGGTTTAAACCAAAGATAGGCACAAAATGCTGGAGTAACTCAGTGGGCCAGGCAGCATCTCTGGAGAGAAGGAATAGGTGACGTTTCGGGTCGAGATCCTGCTTCGGACTGGCCCAGTTTCGACCAAAAACGTCACCCATTCCTTCTCTCCAGAGATGATGCCTGTCCCACTGAGTTACTCCAGCTTTTTGTGTCTATCTTCAAATACAACACATGGATTGCAACAAAGTAATCTACTGACCAAAACGAATAGATTACCTTTCAGATTGGGACTCTTCTTTAGACTGATTCAAAGACTCTCGTTTACTCAAGATTCCAGCCTCTGCAGTTTTAGTGCCCACATTGATCCATGATGGATACAAGTTATTTCCAATGAAGGTATTTAACAGCAAAGTTTGTGGCAGTGTTAAAACAAAAATAATCAGTGAAATAATTAGTGCAATGGGCCATAAAATTAGAGGTAACAGTGAAAAGGCTTTATTATTGTGTGCCATCTAGTCAGTGGAAAGACTTTACATGATTATAATCGAGCAGTCCACAAATACAGGATGCAGGGAATAACATTTAGTGCCAGATAAAGTCCAATTAAAGATAGTCCAAGGGTGTCCAATGAGGTAGATGAGTGGACAGGCCCACTCTCTAGTTGGTGATAGGATGGTTCGGATGTCTGATAACAGCTGGGAAGAGACTGCCCGGAAATCGGGAGAAACCCAAATCTGTGCTGGAATTCAAATTCTACTTGCATCTCCACAGAGTCTCGTGCCCAGAGTGGGTGAATCGAGGACCAGAGGACTTAGGTTTAAGGTGAAGGGGAAAAGATTTAATAGGAATCTGAAGGGGTAACGTTTTCCACATGAAGGGTGGTAGGTGTATGGAACAAGCTGCCAGAGGAGGTAGTTAAGGCTAGGACTATCCCAAAGTTTAAGAAACAGCTAAGACAGGTTTGGAGGGATATGGGCCAAATGCGGGCAGGTGGGACTAGTGTAGCTGGGACATGTTGGCCAGTGTGGGCCTCAGGGCCTGTTTCCATGCTGTATCACTCTCTGACTCTAATCCACCTCAAAGCAAGACTACCTGCCCTTGATGTTGAAACTAGTTGTCTGAAATTGGACTCTTTTCAAGTGCTATTAATTTTTAAAATGCTACGAATCTATGATAGTAAAAGGCATTAATTAAGTGTACAGAAAATCTGTACGTGTAATCTGCCATATAGCAAGATGAAAAGCTGCACGAGTGCCACAGAACAAACAACAAAAGCATTCTTAACCAGCAATAGCATCATTGAACTATTGCCAAAGAATAAAATGTACAGGAAATGAATGTGGTACAAAGAAGGTTTTGAACTCGAGATCTCTATTGAGCCATTAATATACATCAAAACTTGAAAATACTAACAGTGACAGTACATTGTTGTTTAATGTGATTACTGTAAATTCCTCCATATTATTTTAAGTGGTATTAATGGATCCATTTTTCCATTAATCTAACAGGAAGCAATATTCTAAATAAACATAAAGTATTAATGAGGTAACGCCAATCACATCAACTCTCATTGTTCTACGAGGTCGTTCTTCAGAGAAGGCGAGGAGGCACCTTGGAGCAGCTAGTGTAGTTGCTGCCTCACCGCGCCAGAGACCTCGGTTTGATCTGGATCTTGGGTACTCTCTGTGTGGGGTTTGCATGTTCTCCCCGTGACCGCGTGGGTTTCCTCCCGGCACACCGGTTCACCCCCCCCCCCCCCTCCATATTCCATAGACATGCAAGTTTGCAAGTTAATTGGCCTCTGTAAATTGCCCCTAGTTTAAGGAGAGGGTGCAAAAGCTGGATAACATAGAACGAGTGTAAAATGGTTGATCGATGGCCGGCCTGGACTTGGTGGGCCGAAGGGCCTGTTTCCATGCCTTAGCTCTAAACTAAAAGGATTGACGACATCTGGATAATAGACGATTTAAAAAAAATTGCAGCTAACTTTATGAAATACTTTGTGTAGGAAAATAATTGCAGATGCTGGTACAAATCGAAGGTATCACAAAATTCTGGAGTAACTCAGAGACAGCATCTCAGGAGAGAAGGAATGGGTGACGTTTCAGGTTGAGACCCTTCTTCAGACTTATGAAATACTTTAAGCTACTTGAAAAGCCATGAGACTGAACAAACCTCTTGCCCCTAAATGTTTCCATTCAAACGTCACCTTGTTCCAAAAGTGCACTTCTCCTAAAGTTATTTATACCATACTTTATGCGGCCCTGTCAAACCACACACACAACCAATTCATACTCTTGCCCAACTCTCGCGTGCTTTCTCTCAAAGCTCTTCCAAACCTTGGGACCATATTCCAGGTTTCAAGAGCAAAAACGATTTAATTCTCAATTCGCAGACTGGATAAAATGTTTGGTTTTGACAGTGCTCCTGCCAAACATAATGACGTTCACGGGTCTATGGAAAGACTTGCTACTTGACTGTATAAGAAAATAACTGCAGATGTTGGTACAAATCGAAGGTATTTATTCACAAAATGCAGGAGTAACTCAGCAGGTCAGGCAGCAACTCAGGAGAGAAGGAATAGGTGACGTTTCGGGTTGAGACCCTTCTTCAGACTGATGTCAGGGGGGCGGGACAAAGGAAGGATATAGGTGAAGACAGGAAAGAGGGAGATCTGGGAAGGAGGAGGGGAAGAGAGGGACAAGATTCTGCCAGGATTGGCAGAGAATATTCACAAGCCGTCTCTTTCTCTGGCTGGCGAGTCTAGAACTAGGATAGTCTTGGGATAAGGGACTGGTTATTTGTGAAGAGATATTCTTTCACACAGATGGGCGGCACGGTGGCACAGTGGTAGAGTTGCTACCTTACCAAGATACCCAGGTTGAATCCTGAGCACGGGTATTGTCTGTACTGGGTTTGTACGCTCTCCCCGTGACCACGTGGGTTTTTTCCGAGTGCTCTGGTTTCCTCCCACACTCCAAAGATGTACAGGTTTGTAGGTTTACTGGCTGGGTAAAATTGTAAATGATCCCTCGTGTTTGTAGGATAGTGTTAGCTTGCGGGGATCACTGGTCGGCGCGGACTCGGCAGGCCAAAGGGCCTGTTTCCATGCTGTATCTCTAAAAAAAGGCCACAAGTCTTTGTGACACTTCAAATCCATCTCGAGTATCTGCAAGGCCGATATCAATAGATTGTTGGACAGCGGGAAACTCCAGTTCAGTTTCGACCCAAAACGTCACCCATTCCTTCTCTCCAAAGATCCTCTCAGTCCTGCTGAGCTACTCCAGCATTTTGTATCTATCTTCGGTTTAAACCAGCATCTGCAGATCCTACCACCACACTCTCGACACCTGGAAGTAGCTAATCTGATGTTGGCCAGATGTAGCTGATGATGGCATGATGTAACTAATTGAGTGCAATGTTCAGTCTCTTACCTCTACCTTGGAGTCCTTTGCATGTTCAGCTGCAGGAAAGTAGACCACTTCCTGGACTTCCTCCCGAGGTCTGTCCGAATTTTTCCCAAAAATCACTTCTTTCCCTTCGGTGGCCGGTGGGAGAGCAACAAAGCAGTCACAGGAAGAGGGGACATTGCCAGTGGCGGCCGCCATTCTGTAGAGAAGGACGTCACCCCAGGGTCTGTATTACCTACAAGCATAGGATTGAAACACAAGGATTTAGAAACATAGAAAATAGGTGCAGGAGTAGGCCATTCAGCCCTTCGAGCCAGCACCGCTCTTCAATATGATCATGGCTGATCATCCAAAATCAGTACTCTGTTCCTGCTTTTTCCCCATATCCCTTGATTCCGTTAGCCTTGTGCAATGTCCAGTCTCCTACCGGAAGCTCTTGCTCTCTCCTCCAACCTAGTTATTCTTTGTTGCCCCTGGTTTGAAACTCTGGATCCTTCTCAACAATGAAGTAGCAACAGACAGCTGTGGTGGTAAAGTCAACGGATATTTTTAAGGTGGAGATTGAGAGAGTCTTGGCTAGCACTCCCATAGGATTGCGAATGACTGATTAGTAAGGGAGTCAGGGGGTTATAGGGAGAAGGCAGGAGAATGGGGTTGAGAGGGAAAGATAGATCAGCCATGATTGAATGGTGGAGTAAACTTGATGGGCCAAATGGCCCAATTCTGCTCCTAGAACTCATGAAGTGTCTCAAGGTGACCCACCAATACCAACTTCAACTAAAGTTGGCCTTTGTGAAATCTTACTATGTCATCCACTTTAAAATACTGTTTGATGTACGTTTGAAAAATTAATCTGGAATGAATGGGTTCCCTCTCCTAAGAGGCTGACGTATCAATTAAATCACTTCAAAACTTCCTTACTTATCACGTGGACACTGTTTCCCAAGGTGGTTATAATCAGCCGAGCACCCAGTTGATTGATCGAAAGATACAGCATGGAAACACAGGCCCTTCGGCCCATCGAGTCTATGCTGACCATCGATCACCCATTCACACTAATTCTATGTTATTTCACTCTCACATCCGCTCCCTTCACACTAGCGGCAATTTACAGAAGCCAATTAACCTACAAGCCCACACGCCTTTGCAATGTGGGAGAAACATAGAAAATAGGTGCAGGAGGAGGCTATTTGGCCCTTTGAGTCAGCACCGCCATTCATTGTGATCATGGCTGATCATCCACAATCAGTATCCCGTGCCTGCCTTCTCCCCATACCCCTTGATTCCGCTAGCCCCTAGAGCTCCATCTAACTCTCTTTTAAATTCATCCAGTGAATTGGTCTCAACTGCCTTCAGTGGCAGAGAATTCCACAAATTCACAACTCTCTGGGTGAAATTTGTTTTTTCACATCTTGGTTTTAAATGGCCTCCCCTTTGTTCTTAGACTGTTGCCGCTGGTTCTGGACTCCCTCGACATTGGGAACATTTTTCCTGCATCTAACTTGTCCAGTCCTTTTAACCAGAGGAAACCCGTGCAGTCACAGGGAGAACATGCAAACTCCACACTGGCAGCAACCGAGGTCAGGATCGAACCCCAAAGCTGGAATTTAACCCGGGTTTCTAGCACTGCGAGGCAACAGCTCTACCAGCTGTGCTGCCCTTTACCAGTTGTCTAGGAATCATCTTGCTTTTTAGGTCTTCATCCTGTCCATGTGATTATTTGGACAAATTGTAGGAAGGAACTGCTGATGCTGGTTTAAACCGAAGATAGACACAACTTTGCTGGAGTAACTCAGCGGGACAGGCAGCATCTCTGGATGGAAGGAATTGGGGTGGACGTTTCGGGCCGAGGCCCTTCTTCAGACTACTTGGTGAAGGATTGGTGCGATACCTCCCACAGTGGCAAACCTTGCTGACGCTAACCTTTATGGCAGCTTGATGAGGCAACATCGCCCAGGCAAAAGCAGTGACATCATTGCATCACACGCCCCGTCACCATACAACGTTTGAAAACTTTATTGAACCTCGGGGGTTTAAAAACCAATTAAGTGCCATTTTTTTGTGTGGCTGTTGTGGAAAATACAATTATCAAATAGCCCACAGCAACAACCTCAGACGTAGGAACATGAATTAACAACCGGATGAATCCGATGAGGTGTCAATATTTGTTAGGAAACAATAAAGAACTCCCCTGATCTCGTTAGAACAGAGAGGCTTGGAAGAGTTACTGGGAGCGACCTCGTTTAACGTGCAGCCTTAGAGCAGCACCTCCCACGGCGCAGTATTCTCCCCGCTACACTGGGAGGGGCATCCTGATTTACACCTCAAATTTCCTGAGTGGAACCGGATCCAGGGAGGAGGGAAAGAGATTGTCAAAGGGTTGGCAGAGAACAGGGTGTGTGTGCACACCATGGCCGGAAGTCATCAATTCTCAATGTATCAATCCACAATGTAGCAATCCTCAATGTAGCAATCCTCAATGTAGCAATCCTCAATGTATCAATCCTCAATGTAGCAATCCTCAATGTAGCAATCCTCAATGTAGCAATCCTCAATGTAGCAATCCTCAATGTAGCAATCCTCAATGTATCAATCCTCAATGTAGCAATCCTCAATGTATCAATCCACAATGTATCAATCCTCAATGGCTACAGTAACAGACCGGTGTCAGTTTTCAGCTTCACCCCAGACCAGTCTACGACCATCAGCGTCTCAACTTGCAACCTTCAGCCCAAAATACTTCCATTGAGGGAGTTGCAAGATTGCGATTAACACCAGCAGAAGCACATTTCGCAATAAAACGCACAGGAGAGCGCGGCAGTGAAATGTTAAGCAGCGGCCCGGCCTTGCAAATCCCATGCACCTTGCAACACGCCTCGGCTCTGGGCTGCGAGTTACTGGTTCTCTGGCTGATTATATTTCCCCGGCAGCTTGTGGAGGAAGGCTGAGGGTGATATTCCGCCTTTAACCCACATGATTTCCTTACCTCGCTCTCAACACCACTCCCGCTACGCTCCCGATCAGTACATTTCACTCTCTCGCTTCCCCCGGTCAGCTGACAGTGTCTGTGGTAGTAAAGTTAACCCTCTCGGGCCCCGTGAAAGTGGTTCCGGAAATCATACCCTCTTTATTTAGCAATTATCCACTCACTGCTTCAGTCTGAACAAGGGTCTCGACCCGAAACGTCACCCATTCCTTCTCTCCAGAGATGCTGCCTGACCCGCTGAGTTACTCCAGCATTCTGTGTCTGTCTCCAGTATCTTGCCCCCGTTAACTGCACCAGATGACAGGGACATGAGATCAACTCTCTCTGAGAATCTATCGGAGATATCAAACCGTTACATTGATGAATACGGGTGTCAGGGGTAATGGGGAGAAGGCAGGTGAATGGGGTTAGGGGGAAAAGATAGATCAGCCACGATTGAATAGCCTATTTCTGCTCCTATCACTTATGACATTCAGCTTAATGAGAATCACAGTACCATCAGAAATCACAGTGTAAGAATAAGGGGTAGGCTCTTTAGGACTGAGATAAGGAAAAACTTTTTTCACCCAGAGAGTTGTGAACCTGTGGAATTTTCTGCCACAGAAGGCAGTGGAGGCCAATTCACTGGATGTTTTCAAGAGAGAGTTAGATATAGCTCCTAGGGTTAATGGAATCAAGGGATATGGTGAGAAAGCAGGAACGGGCTACTGATTTTGGATGATCAGCCATGATCATATCATCGTGCTGGCTCGATGGGCCGAATGGCCTACTCCTGCACCTATTTTCTATGTTTCTAAATCCACAGCACCTTCGTGTTGACAAGAGTTGCCACACTAGTTGGCATGAATGATGCTTAGAAAACAAAACACACATCAAATGATAGCAAATATAAGCCTGACACGTAGTTGTGGC
This sequence comes from Rhinoraja longicauda, assembly GCF_053455715.1. Lineage (NCBI taxonomy): Eukaryota > Metazoa > Chordata > Chondrichthyes > Rajiformes > Arhynchobatidae > Rhinoraja > Rhinoraja longicauda. The sequence goes on along the minus strand of NC_135981.1, from coordinate 5,838,626 downwards.
ATAATGTAATAAGAAAGAATTGCAGATGTTGATTTATACCAAAGATAGACACAAAATGCTGGAGTAACTCAATGGGTCAGGAAGCAGCTCTGGAGAAAATGGACGGGTGACTTTTTGGCTCCTGATCCTTCTTTCGACCCCCAAATAATTATGGCACATTGAAAAGGCCTGTTTCCGGCTGTAGATATATGATATGATATGATATGCAGGTAATGGAGGAATATGGGTAAAGGAGTTTACTTTATCTTGACATCATATTCAGTACAGAGATTGCGGGCCGAAGGGCCTGTGGCTTTGCTGAACTGTGCATTGTTCCAATCAATGAATTATTTTTTTAATGTTGTGCTGAATTTTCTCCAAGTTGCCTGTATTTTTGGCGACAATTCCTGGAGACTCAGAGTCTAGTCATGGAGGGTTGGTAACTGCTGGAGGCCAAGTATAGATCAGGTCAACTCATTGGTCAAAGCCATTAAAGAAAGCTTGGAAGGTCCAGAATTTTCAGTCATGCATTTATTTTCTCACCCATTAGGGGGAGCTGTTTCTCTGAGATTTACTTGTGGTCGTTTAATTAAAAAGGGGAAGCAAGTTTCTAAATAAATACAGAATAGATTTTATTGTCTGTCAGGTGAAATTATATCTGAGCACCCGAGAACAACATTGTTGCATGGAGAATAAAACAGGAAAGGCAAATCTATGACGAGGACTTTGAAAATTTGGAGAATTCAGGAGGAATTCTACAGCAAAACACCATTGAAAAAGAAGGTATTGGATTCTTCTTGGTTGTTAAGGGCATCAAAGGGAGGAATGTGTAGGAAGGAACTGCAGATGCTGGATTAAACTGAAGATAGACACAAAATGCTGGAGTAACTCAGCGGGCCAGGCAGCATCTCTGGAGAGAAGGAATGGGTGATGTTTTGGGTCGAGACCCTTCTTCAGACTAGAGTCAGGGGAGAGGGAGTCTAGAGATATAGATGGTGAAGTAGAGAGATATAGAACAGATGAGAATGAAAGGTATGCAAAAAAGTAACAATGATAAAGGAAACAGGCCATTGTTAGCTTTTGCTAGGTGAGAACGAGAAGCCGGTGCGACTTGGGTGGGGGAGGGATGGAGAGAGAGGAAATGCAGGGGTTAGGGAAATCACAGTAATACCACTGGGTTGTAAGTTGCCCAAGCGAAATATGAGATGCTGTTCCTCTAATTTGCATTTGGCCTCACTTTGACAATGGAGAAGGCCTAGGACAGAAAGGTCAGTGTGGAAATGGGGAGGGGAATGAAAGTGTATGAAGGAACTGGTTTAGTTCCACCTGCAGATGCTGGTTTAAACCGAAGATAGACACAAACTCCTGGAGTAACTCAGTGGGACAGGCAGCATCTCTGGAGAGAAGGAATGGGTGACGTTTCGGGTTGAGACCCTTCTTCAGACTGATGTCAGGGGGGAGGGAGATACATAGATAAGGAAGTGTGAAAACAGGGCAAAGGGAATGGAGGTCAAGGAAAATTTAGAACAGATCATTGTTAACTGGAGAAAGTAACAATAAAGAACACGGAGATAAAATGTAGTCAGAGACAGTAATACTGGTCAGAGAACTGCAAAGGGGGAGGGATGGAGAGAGAGAGGGAATTGAAGGGTTACTTGAGTTAGAGAAGTCAATGTTCATACCGCTGAGGTGTAAGCTGCCCAAGCGAAATATGAGATGCTGTTCCTCTAATTTGCATTTGGCCTCACTCTGACAATGGAGGAGGCCCAGGATAGAAAGGTCCACGTGGGATTGGGCAGGGGAGTTAAAGTGTTTAGCAACTGTTAAATCAGGTAGGTTTAGGCGGACTGAGCGGAAGTGTTGAGTGAATCGATCGGCAAGTCTGCGCTTGGTCTCGCCGATATATAGGAGCCCACACCTGGAACAGCTAATACAGTAGATGAAAGTGAACCTCTGCCTCACCTGAAAAGACTGTCAGGGTCCTTGGATAGAGTCGGGGGGGGGGGGGGGGGTAGGTATAGGGACAGGTGTTGCATCTCCTGCGGTTGCAGGTGAAGGTACCTGGGGAGGGGGTGGTTTGGGTGGGAAGGGACGAGTTGACCAGGGAGTTGCCATGGAAACAGTCTCTATGGAAAGTGGAAAGTGGTGGCGATGGGAAGATCTGGTTAGTCATGGGATCCCGTTGGAGGTGGTGAAAATGTTGGAGGATTATGGGCTGCATGCGCAGCTGATGGGGTGGAAGGTGAGGACTAGGGGGACTCTGTTTCTGTTACGACTGGGGGGAGGGGGTGCAAGAGCGGAGCTGCGTGACATCGAGGAGACCCGAGTGAGGACTTCATCTACGATGGAAGAGGGGAACCCCCGTTCCCTAAAGGGGAAGTAAAGTGTTTGGCAAACGGGAGGTCAGGTAGGTCTAGGCTGACTGAGCAAAGGTGTTCAGAGAAATGATTGGCCAGTCTAGGTTTGATCTCGTCGATGTATAAGAGTCCAACGCTTGAGTTAGAGAAGTCAATGTTCATACCGCTGGGGTGTAAGCTGCCCAGGCGAAATTTCGCTTGGACAGCTTACACCCCAGCGGTATGAACATTGACTTCTCTAACTCAAGTGTATCTTGAACAACGGATACAGTAGGTATGGGGAGGTAGGATAATGAGGGAAAAATAGATCACCCTGATAGAATGGCAGAGAAGACTTGACGGGCCAAATGGCCTAATTCTGCTCCTATGTCTTATGGTCTTCATGTCTTCATGTCGTGGCAGGCTTGGAGTTAGATAAATGCCCAGGGCCTGATTAGACGTATCTCAGGCTGCTGTGGGAGAGGCAAGAGAGGGGATTGCTGGGATTCTAACCAAAACTTTCATTTCTTCTCTTGTTAATGCATGGGACACAGCAAATGCGATTTTTTTATTCAAGAAGGACAACAGGGATAAGCCGGATAATTATAGGCTGGTGAGTCTAACATCAGTGGGAGGGAAATTATTGGGAAAAATACTGAGGGACAGGATTAGTCAGCATAGCTCTGCCACAAGTATGGTTTACTATCATCTATCTGTTACTGCTTTACTAGTATGATTGAATTGTTCAAATAGGTAGCCTTGTGTGTCAGTGGGGGTGGTGCAGTTGAGATACAGTGCAAAAACAGGCCCTTCTGCCCACCGACCAGCGATCCCCGCACATTAACACTATCCTACGCTTGGGACAATTTTGCTTTTACATTTATACCAAGCCAATTAACTTACAAACATGTACGCCTTTGGAGTGTGGGAGGAAACCAAAGATCTCAGAGAAAACCAACGCGGTCATGGGGAGAATATGCAAACTCCGTACAGACAGCACCCGTAGTCAGGATGGAACCCGGGCCTCTGGCGCTGTAAGTCAGCAACTCTACCGTTATGTTGTCCACACGTGTTTTAGTCGGGTCTTCGACAATGTCTCAAAGGGCGGACGGGACCAAGATGTAAGAATCTAAGGGATCCATGGCAAATTAGCAAGTTGGATCCAAGATTAGCTCAGTGACAGGGTGGAGGACGATGGTCAAAGATTAACCTTGTGATGGGAAACCTTATGACAGTGATGTATCACAGGGAAGTGCACTGGATGTAACCCGGTGTAGGGAGGAACTGCAGATGCTGGTTTATACTGAAGATAGACAAAAAGTGCTGGAGTAACTCAGTGGGTCCTGCAACATCTCTGAAGAAAAAGGTTGGGTGACCTTTCAGTTTGCTGTGAGTGGGAATGGTGTGGACAAGCATTTGATGTTCAACATGGAGTTATGGGCTGAAGGGCCTATTTCTGTGATGCATGATTCTATAACTCCATACCTTTTGGTTAGGGACTGTTCTTCAGATTGGAGACTGTGGAACTTTCTTCCTTTTTTGGATCCTTCATCGGTCTGGAGAAGGGGTCCCGACCTGAAATGTCAACTGTCCATTCCTTCCACACATGCTGCCTGTCCCGTTGGGATTGTTTCTTGATGGGGTTTGAAGGGTGGAGAATATGTTGGTTGTAAGGGACACATTCCAGACCTCAGCGCCTCGCTGGCTGGTTGCATTACCACCAATGAATTCTACAGACGAGCACAGGAAGAGATTAGTAAGACAGATTTACTGGCGGCAGTGTTTCTATAGGAATGATTAGAATCCTTCCCTTCTGACTGAGGGTGCTGTGTATCCTCTTGTTTTTAAGAAAACACAGATGGTAGACAGTGGAAGGCTGTAATTTAATCCCTTGGTTGAGGCAACATTCATAAATTGCTTAAAAACTGCTATGGCGGTTTGTGATGCCACCAAAGTAAATTATAGCCTTTCCGCCCATGTCTAACTCTCTATACTTCTATATTTAACTCTCCGAAAATGATATGATGCAGAAGGCATTCATTGCCTCCTGCTACTGTCCATAAGCAAAACCAAATGGGATTCTTTATTCGTCTGAACTATCTGCAAATGTAATAATATGTTTCGGGAGTGGTGGGGTTGATTGGTGGCTGGGAAGCCCCATATTCTTGAAAAGGGAGGTTCATGGTGAGGTATTTTTTTTAAAATTATGGCTTCACTTGATCAACAAGGATATGGAATTCGAGATGAATGGAGCTCCTTTATATTAGTAACACATTGCAGCTTGCTTCACAGAGCCACAATCCATCGAAAATTGACATTATGGCAAAGGAGGAGGTTTCATAAGAGTAGATAATCAAACAATCAAGAGGTGGAGAGTTTAGTTTAGTTTAGTTTAGTTTAGAGATACAGCATGGAAACAGGCCCTTCGGCCCACCGAGGTGGAGAGTTCAGTTTAGAGATACAATGTGGAAACAGGCACTTCAGCTCAACGAATCCACGCTAACCAACAATCTAGTTCTGTACTAGTAGACTAGTTCCATCCTACACTCTAGGGAAAATTTACAGAAGCCAATTAACCTACAAACCTGCAAAACTTTGGAATGTTGGAGGAGACCAGAACCCCCTGGAGGAAACCCACATGGTCGCAGAGAGTATCCGTGGTCAGGATGGAACACGGGTCTCTGGTGCTGTAAAGTAGGAACTCTACCGCTGCACCACCTGAGGATTGGTAGAGAATCCCAGATCTTCGGTCATAGGCAGCTGATGGTCCAGGACAAGATGTGGTGTGATGATTTAGAGGATTGGAGCGTTCTACAACCCTGTTGAGCAGGAGTTGGTGTCAGGTCAGAAAAGCCCGGATGGATTTGGACACGGAGATAAGAATTTTACATTGAGACATTTGGGTCTGGGTACCCACATAGAACGTAGAACATTGAACGTAGAACAGTACAGCACAGCAAGAGGCACTTTGACCCACAATATCCATGGCAAACATGATGCCAAGTTCAACTCCTCTAACTCCATCTGCATCAGTGAGGATGGTGAAAAAGACAATTTGGTGCAAGGAAGCTGAAGGGCACCAGAGCATTGGTTGTGCTTTCATTTGGAAAGTCGACATGTCTCCAATGAGTTTTACCATTTTCTACACATACACTGCAGAAAGCATCCTACACGACAAGGTTTTACAACTGCCTCACCCAAGACCAGAAGAAATGCCGTGGGCGGCATGGTGGCGCATCGATAGAGTAGCTGCCTTACAGCGAATGCAGCACCGGAGACCCGGGTTCGATCCCGACTACGGGTGCTGTCTGTACGGAGTTTGTACCTTCTCCCCGTGGCCTGCGTGGGTTTTCTCCGAGATCTTCGGTTTTCCCCCACACTCCAAAAGATGTACAGGTTTTTAGGTGAATTGGCTTGGTAAATGTAAAAATTGTCCCTAGTGGGTGTAGGATAGTGTTAATGTGTGGGGATCGCTGGTCGACGCGGACCCGGTGGGCAGAAAGGGCCTGTTTCCGCGCTGTATCTCTAAGCTAAACCAAACTAAGCTAAATTGCAGAGAGTTGTGGATGCAGCCAAGTCCATCAGTTGTGGATGCAGCCTAGTCCATCAGTTGTGGATGCAGCCTAGTCCATCAGTTGTGGATGCAGCCTAGTCCATCGGTTGTGGATGCAGCCTAGTCCATCAGTTGTGGATGCAGCCTAGTCCATCTGTTGTGGATGCAGCCTAGTCCATCGGTTGTGGATGCAGCCTAGTCCATCAGTTGTGGATACTAATCCAGCCTAGTCCATCAGTTGTGGATGCAGCCTAGTCCATCAGTTGTGGATGCATCCTAGTCCATCAGTTGTGGATACTAATCCAGCCTAGTCCATCACCTAGCCTCACACCACCCTCCACCCCCTCTCCCCCACCCAGCCAACACCATCTACACTTCACAATGCCTCAGGAAAGCAGCCAACACAATCAAGGAACATTCACACCCTGTTCATTCTCTCTTCCCTCTCCCGTCGGGCAGAAGATACCAACAGCTTGAAAGCAGAAACAGCTTCATCCCCACTGTTAACAAACTATTGAACGCGTCTGCTGATTTACTTTGTTGTGGCCCTTTTTATTCTGCATTTTCTCTGTAGCTGAAACACTATATTCTGTGCTCTGGTTATTTTTCTCTTTGAACTACCGGTTGTACTTACGTATGGCCTATTGTATTTGTGTACAGTATGGCGTGACTGGAAAGCACGCAAACATATTTTTTTCAAAGGCCTTCCTAGGGACTGTGGGAAAAGATTCAGGTAATTGAGTGATTAAGATGATTTAAAACAATTAAAATATGTCAATAAAAATTAAGATTAAGTAAAATAATGAAAGAACCTTTTAGTTCATTCAAATGAATGGGCTGTGCTATACATTACAACAGTAGCTGGAAACAAAGCAGAATGGACGTGTGTGAAATGTATTAAGCCCCCAGCTCAATGTACAGAGGTTCCATCTGGACCAGTTGCTGAATCCAACAGTGGAACAGAAGTGTCATAAGGTCAGACAGTCATAAGTGATAGGAGCCTGAATTAGTCCATTCGGCCCATCAATTCTACTCCGCCATTCAACCATGGCTGATCTGTCTCTCCCTCCTAACCCCATTCTTCTGCCTTCTCCCCATAACCCCTGACCCCTATACTAATCAAGAATTTATCTATCTCTGCTAGATGGCGCAGCGGTAGAATTGCTGCCTTACAGCGAATGCAGCGCCGGAGACCCAGGTTCGATCCTGACTACGGGTGCCGTCTGTATGGAGTTTGTACGTTCTCCCCGTGACCTGCGTGGGTTTTCTCCGAGATCTTCGGGTTTCCTCCCACACTCCAAAGACGTACAGGTATGTAGGTTAATTGACTGGGCAAATGTAAAAAATTGTCCCTAGTGGGTGTAGGATAGTGTTCGTGTGCGGGGATCGCTGGCCGGCGCGGACCCAGTGGGCTGAAGGGCCTGTTTCTGCGCTGTATCTCTAAATCGAAATCGAAATCGAAAGCTAAAAATATCCAGTGACTTGGCCAGTGTTTGGTCGACTTCTGCATTGTAATGTTCGTTCAATTGAGGCGAGGGGGGCAAGGTTGAAAGGAGAAGTGTGGGGCAAGTGTAATGTGGTCCACACAGGGTGCTTGGAATGCGTTGCCAGGAAGGGTGCTTTTGGAGATAAATACTACATTGGCTTTTAGATACCTACTGAATGATGATTAAACAAACAGAACACTCATTGAACTATAGCAAGTATAAACATGGCAAATAATTATGCAGTATGTTTAGGAAGGAACTGCAGGTGCTGGTTTAAACCTAAGGTAGACACAAAAAGCTGGAGTAGCTCAGCGGGACAGGCAGCATCTCTGGAGAGAAGGAATGGGTCGAGACCCTTCTTCAGATTCTGTCTGAATTGTGCAGGATCTGGTTTCTGTGCCTTCCCATGCCTCTAGTTTCCCTCTCCCTGACTCTCAGTCTGATGAAGGGTCTTGACCCGAAGCATCACCTATTCCTTTTCTCCAGAGACACTGCCTGACCCACTCAGTTACTTCGGCATTTTGTGTCCATCTTCAGTGTAAACCAACGACTGCAGTTCCTTCTTGCACAAATAATTATTGTCACACATGGATATGCAAGGAATGAAGCCATATGGACCACGTGCAGGCGGAGGACGTTAGTTTAACTCGACGTCACGTTTGGCACAGGCATTGTGGGCTGAAGAAGGGTATTGATCCGCAACGTCACCTATTCCTTTTCTCCAGAGAAGCTACCTGGCCCGCTGAGTTACTCCAGCATTTTGTGTCTATCTTCGGCTGAAGTGGCCGTTTTTCTGTTGTGTTACTCTTTGTTCTATGTTCCAATGTGAAGGTGCAGAAACAAGGGCCACTATGGTCTGCAGACAGCAGTGATTATTCAACAGGATGATCCGTCCCATTAGATTAAACCCTCTCTCAAAATTGCAGGCAAAGGAGTGAAATATTGTCATGTTTATTGGCAATAATGCACGGAACCATTCAACCCAATACAGGAAAGAAGGAGCATCCTTATACAAACAGCAGCCCCTTTGTTGCAATGCCCCACTGTTTGGAAGTGTTGCTAAGAGACTACCTGCAAATTATAATTTACTTGGAGACCTTTGTCTCCATGAATGTTACAGCCGCACTGTTATAATGAGTGGGTAGTTCTGCTAAAGCTCCATCGTTCGGTCTGTCGACGTTCCCGCCAGGCAGTGAACATTCCTGTCATTCAATTTAAAAACACCTCCAGATCAGGTATCATTTTGCCCCACCCCACTGCCACGCCCAACTGCGTTTAAGTCCTTCCAGTTTGGAGACTTAGTGAACGAGGTTTCTCCAACATATGATGACATACGATGAAAGAATGGATCGACTGGGCTTGTATTCACTGGTAGTTGGAAGGATGAGAGGGGGTCTTATAGAAACATATAACTTTAAGGGATTGGACAGGCGAGGGATGCAGGAAAAATGTTCCCGATGTTGGGGGAATCCAGAACCAGGGCATCACAGATTAAGAATAAGGGGTAGGCCATTTAGAACTGAGATGAGGAAAAAACCTTTTCACCCAGAGAGTTGTGAATCTGTGGAATTCTCTGCCACAGAAGGCATTGGAGGTCAATTCCTCTTCCTCAACGGAGATGCGACCTTTACCGTGTCATATCTCCGTTCGCGCTACGGCCTAACATCGTGGAGTCGGCGGCCTCCAGCTGGGATCGACCTTGAAGACTCCGGTCGCAGGGCCTGGACTTACCATCTCGGAGGCTTCGGCCGTGGGCCCTGCAGACCGCAACATCGGGAGCTCGCAGGTCCCTGGCTGGCGACCGGTTTTTGGGAGTTCCAGCCGTAGCAGCTTCGACCGCCCCGAAGCGCGAGGTACGATCGACCCGCTCGCAGGCCCTTCATCGCCCTGCGTGGCCCGGCCGCAGCACTTTCCATCGCCCGGTGGGGGCTCAGGACTTTCATCGGCCTGCTCGGCTCGGCCCTGGGACTTTCCATCGCCCAGTGGGGGCTCAGGACTTTCATCGGCCTGCTCGGCTCGGCCCTGGGACTTTCCATCGCCCGGTGGGGGCTTCAAAAAGTTGGGAGCCTCGATCACCTCTTGGCACCACGGGAGAAGAATGAGGAGGAGATAAGACTTTTCTTTGCCTTCCATCACAGTGAGGGTGTGCCTAGAGCAATCACTGTGATGGCTGTTTGTGTAAAAATTGTATCTGTGTGTCCTGTGCTTTTTGTTGTCTACTGCCGGACCCTGACGTGAGAGGACGCTGGCGTTGTTTATTCGCCGCTTTTCCGTTAGGATAGTTTGTCTGTTTGTTTTTATGTTATGATTGTTTATGTAAAGCGCTTTGAGCACCTGATAAGGATCTATATAAAATAAATGCTTATTATTATTATTATTATTATTATTATTATTATTATTATTATTAATTCACTGGATGTATTCAAGGGAGAGTTAGATATAGCTTTTAGGGCTAAGGAATCAAGGGATATGGGGAGAAAGCAGGAACGGGGTGCATGATCATATTGAATGGCAGTGCTGGCTCGAAGGGCCGAAAGGCCTATTCCTGCACCTATTTTCTATGTTTCTATGTTTCTTTGGTGTGTTATTTTGTGTTGCAACACTTCAGGCCAGGCACAAAACTGTTCCTTGTCATTGTAATGTGCAGGAAGGTTTACACTGAAGATAGACACAAAATGCTGGAGTAATTCAGCGGGTCAGGCAGCATCTCTGGATAGAAGGAAATCTGTGATGTTTTGGGTCAAGACCTAGTCTGAAAAAAGTGTCTCGGACCGAAACGTCAACCATTGCTTCTCTCCAGAGATACTGCCTGTCCCGCTGAGTTACTCCAGCATTTTGTGTCTACCTTCCTTGTCACTGTAAACATGATTTGGATCCAGCAGAGTGAGACCCTTCGTGAATTCAGTCTGGGGTGATGTTGATGAACTAGAGTAACATGCAAAAAAGATGTAGGAATTCTGACGTCGATGGGTGAATAGGTTCCTTTGCTCCATGTCTGTTTTTCCTTCATCATTGATGAATTGAGCGCAAGATTGTAAAACCTTTTATTCTTGAGAAATCACACCAGACGCAGATGAAACATTTGAAATCAAATCTTTATTTCTTTTTCATATCAACTCTAGAGACAATGTTAATTAAATAAAAGACACAGCAATAATTTCCTATTGTGTATGTATTTCACAGCATGATCTCCTGGAGAGCAGAAACTTGTCTTGGTGGGTGGCTTATTAAGGGTGGAATTGCAATGCAGTGCCCAATTTTTAGTTCCATTGCGAAACACAAAGGGCTGGAGAAACTCAGCTTGTCAGGCAGCATCTGTGGTAGGGAATGGACAGGCGATGATTCGGGTCAGCAATCTTCTTCAGATAGAACGATGCCTGTCCCTTCCTGCTATCGATGCTACCTAAACCACTGAGTTCCTCCAGCACGTTGTGTTTTGCTCAGGATTCTAGCATCTACCTTGTATCCCCTTTAGTTCCACTGCAGTTGATTCCATTGCTGAATATCATACAGATGGCTGTATAAAAAAAGACTGATACCATTGCCATCTATATTATGTGTGGGAAGGAACTGCAGATGCTGGTTTAAACCGAAGATGGACACAGAAAGCTGGAGTAACTCAACGGGAGTTGAGGACGCATCTCTGGAGAGAAGGAATGGGTGATGTTTCTGGGGGGCTCGACCCAAAACATCACCCGTTCCTTCTCTCCAGAGATGCTGCCTATCCCGCTGAGTTCCTCCAGCTTTTTGTGTCTATCTGCCATCCATATTATGTCAGATTCCAAGTTGAATTTCTGCCCACCAGATTCTGTAAAGACACGACTAAAAGTTCAAAGGAAAATTTTATTTAACAAATGTTTCAATATTGGAACTACAGGGCAAAATTCTAGTTTATCACACTCTTTACAAAGAAGCCCTTTCAGGGATGAGTTTGTGATGTAACATTGTAAACTTATGCTAAAACATGGCATTTACTTCTAACCAGTTGAAAAAAATTGCTCCTCCCACGACTTCTACTTTGTTCCATCCCATTATTATACATTTCCCAAATGTTGTTATTGGTAATTGTAACCAGCAACTTGGTTCAGTTTGAGAGGGCCAAGTTACCTGATATTGCACTAATCAGCCTGTTATTGAAGGGACCCATTTACAGGACTGTGGGTTCCACCCATATTGTTAGGGATGGAGTGAAGGCTCGTATGAAGCATATCTTCAGCCAGATGGGCCGAATGGCCTCGTACATACTCCTCACTTTAATTTCATGTTTCATGTATTTTGCGTTTTTATGACTGTTGGCAGATCAATTTCCCTCCTGGGATCAATAAGGTTCTATCGTATTGTATCCTATCATACCGTTAACCTTTTAACATGATCCAAACTTGGCTGGGTTGAATTGAATTGGTCTATCTAATGAAGGGTCTCGATCCGAAACGTCACCCATTCCTTCTCTCCCGAGATGCTGCCTGTCCCGCTGAGTTACTCCAACATTGGGTGTCTACCTTCGATTTTGACCAGCATCTGCAGTTTTTTTCTTACACGTTTAATACAACTCGTTGTATGTGATGTGCAAGAAAGAGTTTAATGTTACACGTTGACAAAAAATAATGGTGAGATACACCACAGCTCCATGACTACTGCAAAGAAAAGGGCAGGCGATTGTTTTGGGGTCTGGAGGAGGATGAAGATGTCATGGCTACAACGCTAACCCCTGCTTCTCCCTATTGGAAACCAATGAACCTGTTTGTGTTTCCAGATTCGGTTACATTTCCGGTTTGCAATATTTCGGAAATTTTCTTTTTCAACATCTCATTTGTAGAGTTTGGTCAGGTTGGTGAGGAATTCCTTTCGATAATTTCCCTGGGATTATCCGCACCACCAGGGTAGGTGATCAGGGTTGGCTCATAAATGCTGGCCTTGCCAGCGATATTCACATCCAGAGAGTGATTATTTTAAAAAAATGATGAAGTACTGCAGAAGAAGGGAGAATACCGAAAGGCTGGATCTTTTGGCCTCTGGACATGATGACTAAGGAGGCTAAGATTTAAGTTTGGGTTGCTGGAACAAGGAAAACAAGGACACCATCATTAACAAAAGGATGTTTAAGTGACCAATTGTCTAATGCTGTGTGTCAGGCGACTATTTGTACCATGGCTATTGATGGGTGGAGTGATTCACTTTTTTTCTCCTATGATGACTGTTTGGGAATATTTATTTGCCCATGCACCACCATCAAAATGGTGGAGTAACTCAGCGGGACAGGCAGCATCTCTGGAGAGGAGGAATGGGTGACGTTTTAAGGGTCGAGACCCTTCTTCAGACCATTCTTCAGTGTATCCCCACTCTACTTTACAACCGGCAACATCCAAGATCCCACAGCAATCAGCATCCCTAGTGATGTATCTCTCTAAGGTGAAGGAATCCAGGAAATGGCTAAACAAGTGTACTCTTTTATTTATTCTAAGCATTTACATTAAAAAGACAAATATCCATTATTTTTAATGTAAATATATCTTCTATTAAATATTTCAGTGTCTACCCCAGCAGTCCAATATCTCGGAATGGATATTGATTGTTTTTATTATTGATCAGTCATACACTAGGTGCGCCAGTTCACATTTTCTGGAGGGCATGTTTTGTCATTTCGTTCCCATGTAACCTATTTTTATGGGGAACAAGTTATTAAAGTCACATTAATGTCCACAGAATACAAAGAAGCATAGACAACATCTGAAAATGCACGTAAGAATATAGTTTATAAAAATTAACCTGGCAAAACTACTCACAACCACAATCTACAAGAAGTAATGGTTTCTTTTCACAACAAATAAAATGTTTGTCTAATGAGTGGGATGGTGACCTTGTCTTAAAGTTACCATGATTCTCTACCACGTGTGATGGAAGGCAAGAAGTAATGCCTCCCCACTTCTTAATGCCTTGACACGGCATCACACTGTGCGCATAATGCTGACTAGAAGAATCTATTGGAACTACTGTAGTAATCTTTGCAGCTTGCACACTAGGTGATTATAGGCGCACTATGTTACAACTAAAGTTACTAGCATTTTACTTATTGCCGACCAGACTTACCGCCTGGATGATGAGAAGAGAGTCCATTTTCTTTCGTACGTATTGAAAAAAATTACTCAACAGTGCGAAAAATTCCTCTGCGGAAATATTCAGGGTGAATATTTGATCAATCTATTTGCAACTTCAGGGCGAAAAAAAAACTTCAGGGCAAAAATCTTTCTGAACATTGTACCGGTCATGATGCTAATATTTGTTCGAATGAAGAGCCGCAGAAAGTCCCCAATGAGGGCTAGCATATTTTGAGCGAAAATATTTGCACTTTCATAGCACCTAAACCGAACAAAGCTTCTTGAGAAGTCGCTCGTGGTGCACCGCAGTTTAGAAGCGTGAATCTTGTTAAAATGTAATAAAACTAAGAACTGTACATTTGCTAATTTACAAAGTCAAGCCTGCAGCACAGATGAGGCGGTCTGTAGCCATTTCCATGAACTATGTTTTATCTTGGTCACTAAGGCATGCTGCAGCGTAGGTACGACAAGTCCTCCATTGCTGCAGGTCCAAATCTCTCGTACAGTTTGTTCTCGGGGACTATTGTCCTGTGGAAGTTATTCTACTTTTGTAAGTAAATCCTGTGTCATGATCAAGCATAATCATTGACCTGTGCAAACTGCGGGCATCTTTGGTCAAACTGGTAGGATGAGGTTTGAGAGAAAGCAAGAGCCTCTTGCCCAGAGGTGGTGTATCGAGGACCAGAGGACATAGGTTTAAGGTGGAGGGGAAAAGATTTAACAGGAATCTGAGGGGTAAATGTTTTCATACAAAGGGTGGTGGGTGTATGGAACAAGCTGCCAGAGGTGGTAGACACAAAATGTTGGAGTAACTCAGCGGGACAGGCAGCATCTCTGGAGAGAAGGAATGGGTGACGTTTCGGGTCAAGACCCTTCTTCAGAGGAAGTAGTTGAGTCAGGGACTATCCCAACATTTAAGAAGTAGTTAATCAGGTGCTTGGATAGGACAGGTTTGGAGGGATATGAACCAAATGCTGGCAGGTAGGACTAGGGTAGCTGGGACATACTGGCCGGTGTGGGCATGTTCGGCAGAAGCCCCTGTTTCCACACTGTATCACTCTATGACACAAAGAGTGCCAAGGGGGAACTTGCTGCACGAAGGGAAATGTCTTTAGCACACTCTTTGGCTATCGCACGCCATTAAATATATTAAGAGACTAGACTTTTCAGTTTGATCCTAGGATTAGGAATTATGAGGAGAACGTTCAGTTACTAAAATGATTTTCTCCAGAGGATAGAAGGAGAATAAATTCCACATATCTTTTAAGGTACAATTCTTTTTTTAGAGATTTGATAGGAAAGGGTAATTGTGTGTGATCAATAGGTGGTCACCAAGTTAAAGCGGTCGCTACGTGAATGAGAGCAGGAGTTAGTTGGTCGTTATAGATTATCAATGAGAATAGTTGAAAAGATATCGTAACATAACAGGAATAGATTGGGTAGACGCACAGAGTCTCTTGACCAGAGTAGGGGAATCGAGAACCAGAGGACATAGGTTTAAGGTGACGGGGGAAAGATTTAATAAGAATCTGAGGGGAAACTTTTTCACGCAAAGGGTGGTAGGTGTATGGAACGAGCTGCCAGACGTGGTAGTTGAGGCAGGTACTGTTGCAATGTTTAAGAGACATCTAGACAGGTACATGGATAGGACAGGTTTAGAGGGATATGGGCCAATTGCAGGCAGGTGGGACCAGTGTAGATGGGACACGTTGGCCGGTGTGGGCAACCCTTAGGAGAATATTGGAATGTATTTAAAATGGAGACAGACATCAATGTGGCACAATTATATTGTATGCCAATGCATATATTCAATTGATGGAGTCTGTAATGGGAAATGATTGCCAGGTGGATATAGGAAAGGATTGAAGGATGTGCTCAAAGCCTTCTTGAAGAAATGCAACATTCCCTCTAACTCTTGGGAATCTCTGGCCCATGGGGAAGAATAATTCAGGATGCTATTGAGAACCTTGAGTCTATCCATTGGGAGCACAAGGCAAGTCGCAGAAGGGGAGGAGCACCTTGCAACCTCCCCAATCACCTGCCCCATCTATGAAGGAGTCCCACACTGGCCTCATCGACCATCTCAAAGAATACAAAACCAACGAGGAAACAGTCATAAGTTCATAAGTTCTAGTAGTGGAATTATGCCATTCAGCCCATCAAGTCTACTCTGACATTTTATCGTGGTTGATCTATCTTTCTCTCTCAACCCCATTTTCCTGCCTTCTCCCCGTAACCCCTGACAGCCGTATTAATCAGTCATTTGCCACCCTGAGGGGGTGCCTCAAAAGAAGATGTCAACAGGATCAGGAGAAGGATTTGATGATTTGGCCAGGACAAATGGAATCCAAAGTTGTTCGGCTAAACTGCAATTGAACAGCTGGACACTTTTAAAGAGGACATGGCGGATACCCTCCCATGCGGGAGAAAGAAATAGATGTCTGGATGATCAAAGAGAAGAATAACGCAGCACAGAAATGCATGTCTGTTCGATTACTAACACAGGTGAGGAGCACACTGATTATGGAAAGTTAACGAGGAAAGGGCAAAGAGCAGGTCTAAGAAAGGATATGTAGGAAAATAACTGCAGATGTTGGTACAAATTGAAGGTATCACAAAATGCTGGAGTAACTCAGCGGGTCAGGAGCATCTCAGGAGAGAAGGAATGGGTGACGTTTCGGGTCAAGACTTGAGATGCTGCCTGACCCGCTGAGTTACTCCAGCATTTTGTGATATAACAAAGGATGCACGTAGTCATAACAGGGAATCCTAAATCACCCATGTCCAATAGACAGGTAGTTCTAAGTCTTCGACACCGGCTCTGATTTTTTTCTGTACCTTTCCATACCTCCGGTTTTCCTCCCCCCTGATTCTCAGCTTGAAGAAGGGTCTCAACACGAAATGTCACCTATTCCTTTTCTCCAGAGATACTGCCTGACTCGTTGTGTTACTCCAGCACTTTGTGTCTATCTTGGGAGTGGTGGATGATTGTTTTTGACAGTGTGGGGAGAACAGTCCACTTCCACAGGGACTGGTGCAAGAACCACTGATTTTCTCTTCATGATTTAGACTTGGGTATTTTGGGGAAGAAAATTCCAGATTTGGAGATGATATCAAAGTTGGAAGCATGGTGAAAAGCCGGGACGGTTGCAGACTTCAGGCGAATATTGGCTGGTTGGCGGAATCAGCAGTTGCATGCTCAATGGAAGTTACCACATAAATAACGTGGTATTACATCTTGTTGGGAAGAGGGAAGACAATATTAAAGGAGAAGTCTGTGCTTCATAAGTTCTCGGAGCAGAATTAGGCCAATCGGCCCATCAAGTCTACTCCGCCATTCAATCATGGTGGATCTATCTCTCCCTCTTGACCCCATTCTCCTGCCTTCTCCCCATAACCCCTGACACCCTTACTAATCAAGAATCTGCTAATCTCCACCTTAGAAATATCCATTGACTTGGTCTCCACAGTCATCTATGGCAATGAATTCCACAGATTCACCACCCTCCAACTAAAGAAATCCCTCCTCATCTTCTTGATGGGTGCTGTGTGACTCTATGTGAGTGCAGAGTTATTGGAGTACGGGATTACTGATGGTACATGTATAGGTTGGATAAATAGTTTTAAAAAATCATACAAAATACTTAACAGGAGACCAGCAGTCATGATGTGACCTAATAAGATACTGATATCACCACAACTAGAATATTGTGTCTAGGTCTAGGCATTACACTAAAGGTAATTTGAAAAAGCCATAGGGGATGTTTCCCAAATGGGAATGTGTATTCGAGTAGGAAGGAACTGCAGGCGCTGGCTTACGCCAAAGATGTACACAAAATGCTGGAGTAGCTCAACAGGACAGGCAGCCTCTCTGGAGAGAAGGAATGGGTGACATTTCTGGACGAGACCCTTCTTCAGCCTGACCCGCTGAGTTACTCCAGCATTTTGAGTCTATTCTGGGAATGTGAATGGTCTGGGCAAGCCAGGTACGATTTCCTTGGAACAGTTGAGAGGCTCCGAGAGAGACATTAAGGTAACAAAGGCACCGCTCAGAGCAGCACGAGGGAAATTGTTGCCATTGACAGAAAGAATAAGAAGCAGAGACTGAAGATGGCTGGCAAAAAGAACGGTTCAAGCATGAAAACCACTCTGAGGGCAGATTCGATGGTGGCCTTCAAACATAAACCGCAAGAGATTGCAGAGAATTGTGGACACAGCCCAGACCATCACACAAACCAACCTCCCTTCCATTGTCTACACCTCAGTTCTGCCTCGGCAAGGCCAGCAGCATAATCAAGGAATGAGTTACACCCTGGCCACTCCCTCTTCTCCCCTCTCCCATCAGGCAAAACGTACACAAGTGTGAAAACGTACCCCTCCAGATTCAGGGACAGTATCTTCCCAGCTGTTACCAGGCAACTGAACCATCCCACCGCAACTAGAGAGCGGTCCTGATTTACTATCTACCTCAATGGAGACCCTCGGACTGTCGTTGATCGGACTTTACTGGCTTTATCTTGCACTACACATTATTCACATTATTCCCTTCGTCGTGTATGTACACCGTGGACGGCTCGATTGTAATCATGTATTGTCTTCCGCTGAAAGGCTTTTCACTGTACCTCGGTACACGTGACAATAAACTAAACTCAACTGGGAAAAACTGCGGAGCTTTCAAGAGAGTGATGGGGAAAAGGAGCAGCCAGGTGGCACAGGAACAATGGACGAGTTGACCTTCCATGTTGTGGCTCTAACATGCTTCCCTGTTTTGTAAATAAATGTAAATAGATTTTCATCATGCCTTTCTAATGCCCTTTTAATTATGAAAAAAATGTTGGAGAAGTAGATTGTCCCTAGTGTGCGTAGGATAGTACTAGTGTACAGGGATCACTGGTCAGCGCGGACTCGATGGGCCGAAGGGCCTGTTTCCGCGCTGTATCTCTGAAACTAAACTAAACCAACAAAAAGCGTAACCCTTTCTTTGGGGAATGTTGACTTTCCTTCAGAGTCCATACAATAACATACAGCGTTTAGCAAGTGCAACTATTTCGTACACTAACATGTTAACTTTACACTGAACGCACACTTGCAAAGTCTCAATTCTGCTGCCTGTCAGCATCTGGGAGGCCGTCGCCGACCCCCTTGGCCTCACGGTCTCTCTGCATGGCCCCTGGTGACTGGGGTTGTCCAGGCAGCGTGGCGCACTTGCTGCCATCCCGGCCGGCCTCTTTGGCGGCCGCCTGGCTGGCTTCTCCGTGGGTCTTCATGTGCTTGGTGAGGTGGTCGGTCCTCATGAACACCCGGTTGCAGACGGGGCAAAGGAACCTCTTGGAGCCTGTGTGGGTCTGGAGGTGGCGCTGGAGCTCGTCGGAGCGGGTGAAACGCTTGCCGCAGAAGAGCCAGTTGCAGACGAAAGGCCGGTCCCCGCTGTGCCACCGCAGGTGGGCCTTGAGGTGGGAAGTCTTGACGTAAGCCTTCCCGCAGCCCGGGATGTGGCAGTTGTGGAGGGTCTTCTTCTTGTTGCCGCCCTCCAACGATGTCCCCAGTCTCTCGGACTCCAGGCAATTGGGACAACGGCAGTTGCCCAGCCCCGAGCTTCGAGACAACGATCTTCTGGCCGCCTTCGGCCTGGAGGCTCCATCCAGCGCCTGATTCAAGACCAGGGCCTCCTGCACTGGCTCGGCCTGCTTGTATCCGTCCTGGTTGATCATGACTTGGTTGGACTGCAGCAGGTGAGTGGGAGGGCCGCAGAGTTGGTGCTCAGACCCGTAGTTGCCCAGGGTGGGCTGAAGCCCGGACGGGTGGGTAGAGTTCTGGAGACCGGCCGTCGTGTTCTGCAGGTCCATCCAGCTCGACCCAGCGTGCAGGTCCCACCAGGCAGCCGAGAGACCCCCGTCGTCGGCAGGACCGCCTTGGTGGGAAGGTCGAAACCAGGAGTCATGATAGTGAGCCATGTCGACGCGTGGGTGCAAGGGGTTGGAAAAGTACTCGACCGTAGACTGGAGGTTGGGTTTGAACTGGCCGCAATCCTGACCCTTCAGGCTCGGGCCATTGAGCAAGGCATACTTGTTGTTGAAAGCAAAGTTGGGAGCCGCGTTGGAAGGGCTGAAGGCACTGCCGCCGGACGTGGCCAAACCCAAGTTCTTGGGAAGGCTGGCCGTCTTCCAGGAGTTGAAGCCGGATGACAAAGGCGAGGCTGGTTGCTCCCCGATGCTACTCCATGTGGCAGTTTGCATTGCCGAGACCACCTCCCCACGGAGTCGATGCCGACTACAAAAGAGAGGAAATGTTAGCAGGTTTTAAAGGACAACTCTTTATGAGCCAGCGTGCACGAAAACAAGCCGAGCTTGTTATTACGTTTGTCAAGTTTATAATGGCACACCAGTTAATCAATTAAATTGCAGCCCTGTCACGGAAAGAATGTGCTTCTTTCGAAACTCCTTGCAGCTGCATGCCATCTACAAGATCAACGGCATACAATACCTCAGTGTGGAGGAACACTGTGTTAAACGTGCAGAGAGTTGTAGAGTCACAGAACCATACAGCACAGATACAGGCCCTTCAGCCCACTGAGTCAGCATAACCATCAAAGCTGAGAACGAAGGGGAACCCAGCTGGGAGGAGGGAGGAGGGGGGGGGGTGGTGGGCAGTAGATAAGGCACCAAAAGCTGGAATAACTCAATGGGTCTGGAGAAAAGGAATAGGTGACATTTCGGGTCGATACCCTATTGCAGACTGAAGGTAGACACAAAATGCTATAGTAACTCAGCGGGTCAGGCAGCATCTCAGGAGACAATAGACAATAGACAATAGACAATAGGTGCAGGAGGAGGCCATTCGGCCCTTCGAGCCAGCACCGCCATTCAATATGATCAGGGCTGATCATTCTCAATCAGTACCCCGTTCCTGCCTTCTCCCCATACCCCCTGACTCCGCTATCCTTAAGAGCTCTATCTAGCTCTCTCTTGGCAGCATCTGTGGAGAGAAGGAATGGGTGCCTATTTCAGACTGTTTAGTTTAGTTAGGAGATACATCGTTGAAACAGGCCCTTTGGCCCACCAGGTCCACACCGACCAGCGATCGCTACACATTAACACCAACCCGCATACACTAGGAACAATTTACACTTTTACCAAGTATACAAACCCTAGCTAATTAACCTGCAAACCTGCCTTTGGAGTGTGGGAGGAAACCGAAGATCTTGGAGAAAACTCATACGGTCACGTGAAGAAAGTGCAAACTCTGCACGGACAGCACCCGTAGTCAATAGACAATAGGTGCAGGAGGAGGCCATTTGGCCCTTCGAGCCAGCACCACCATTCACCGTGATCATGGCTGATCATTCTCAATCAGTACCCCGTTCCTGCCTTCTCCCCATACCCCCTGACTCCGCTATCATTAAGAGCTCTATCTAACTCTCTCTTGAAAGTATCCAGAGAATTGTCCTCCACTGCCTTCTGAGGCAGAGAATTCCACAGCTTCACAACTCTCTGTGTGAAAAGGTTTTTCCTCATCTCCGTTCTAAATGGCCTACCCCTTATTCTTAAACTGTGGCCCCTGGTTCTGGGGTCGGTTCAGTGTTCAGTGAACTTTTGTAACTTTGGTGGCATCAAAGTGTGAGGACACTTGTGTACTGCCTAGGTGAGGTTTGCTGTATGATTTTACCGGGTTTAGTGCAAAACAAAGCATTTCACTGTACAATAGACAATAGACAATAGGTGCAGGAGTAGGCCATTCGGCCCTTCGAGCCAGCACATGTGCAAATGAGTGTCATTGAATCATTAAACCCACAGTGATCCTACACTAATCCCATTTAATTTGCCCCACATTCTCATCACCTCCTCTTGGATTCAACCACACACCTGTAGTTGGGGCAATTAGCCTATTGACCAGCATATCTGTGCAAATACAAGAAACTGCAGATGCTGCAATCCTGCACAAAACACAAAGTGCTGGAGGAACTCGGTGGTCAGGCAGCATCTGTGGAGTGACTGGATAGGCGACCTTTCGGATCAGGTCCCTTCTTCAGACTGAAGGAGGGTCCCAACCTGAAATGGCGCCTGCCCATTCCTTCCACAGATGCTGCCTGACCCACTGCGTTCTTCCAACACTTTGTGTTTTATTCAAACTTCTGCCTTTTGCTATTTCTAGTGTCTCCATTAGTAACAATCCAGACTGATTAAAAAGTGAAATTAAAATCGGTTATAATTTATTCTATGGCTAGTTTCATAGAACATAGAACATGGACAACAGGTGCAGGAGTAGGCCATTCGGCCCTTCGAGCCATCACCGTCATTCAATATGATCGTGGCTGATCATCCAAAATCAGTAACATGTTCCTGCTTTCTCCCCATATCCCTTGAGTTCTGACAATGCAACTCCTCAATACCTGTTGAAATGGTTTGCTGCGCCATTCACAGGGCATTTAAAAATCAACCATTTGACAAGGGGCCAGAGATCAGCATTAGACTGGATAAGAATGACATCATATCCTTTCCCTGAAGAAGGGTCTTGACCCGAAACGTCACCCATTCCTTCTCTCCTGAGATACTGCCTGACCGGTTGAGTTACTCCAGCATTTTGTGAAATAAATACCTTCGATTTGTACCAGCACCTGCAGTTATTTTCTTACACTACATATCCTTTCCCAAGGTATATTGGTGAACCTGGTGGGTTTTTCATAGAACAGTACAGCACAGGAATGGGCCATTCGGCCCAGAATATATGTGCTAAACACGATATCAAATTAAACCAATGTCATCTGACTGTAACAAGATCCACATCTGTCTGTTCCCTGCTCTTGCACGTACCTATCTAAAAGCTTCTTAAACACCACTATCGTATCTGCCTCCAAATACTCCAAAGTCGTACAGGTTTGTCGGCTAATTGGCTTGGTAAAAATAGTAAATTGTCTCTCGCGTGTGTAGGGTTATGTCAGTGTACGGAGATCGCTGGTCGGAGCGGACTCAGTGAGCCAAAGGGCTTGTTTCCATGTTGTAATTTTAAACTCAAACTAAACAAGAACATTTTACATTACGGAATTTTATGGTTACTGTAGTTGCTGCTTGCATTTTAGTGCCAATTTGTTTCCAGTTGCCCGGTTGGCATTTGACTTATGGCCCTGGGTCTTTAGTCCAAACATTTGGATCATTGGCCCAGGTAGATGACCAGTGTATGACCATGTATCAATGTGCACCTGGTCCTGTGAATTAAACACAGCCCATTCAATATGGGACTTGAAGAAACCTCAGACATCTCACCAATGCATGCAGGAGTTGTATTAAATCAGGATTAGTAAAAGCAAATTAATCCTCAAACTGGAAAGGTTGCAGAGATTTACAAGGATGTTGCTAAGACTCGAGGGCCTTGGGCTACAGAGAGATTAAGCAGGCTGGGACTCTATTCCTTGGAGCGCAGGAGGATGAGGGGTGATCTTGTAGTGGTGTACAAAATTATGAGAGGAATAGATCGGATAGAGGAATAGATTGGATATTCTCTTGCCCAGAATAGGGGACTTGAGAACCAGAAGACATACTGTAGGTTTAAAGTGAGGGGAGAAAGAGTTAATAGGAACCTGATGGGTAACCTTTTCACACAAAGGGTGGTGGGTGTGTGGAATGAGCTGCCGGAGGAGGTAGCTGAGGCAGGGATTATCACAATGTTTAAGAAACATTTAGACAGGTACATGGATAGGACAGGTTTAGATGGATATGAGCAAAATACAGGCAGGCAAGTTGGGCTGAGGTGCCTGGTTCCACGCTATATGTCTCTATGGGCCAGGTTCAGCTCAAACTCCATCATCAAGTTTGCTGATGACACTGTGGTGGTGGGCCGGATCTCCAACAACGATGAGAAGGCCTACCGGGAGGAGGTGGCTGATCTGGCACTCTGGTGTCAGGACAATAGCCTCCTCTTGAATGTCACTAAAACAAAGGAGCTGATTGTGGACTTCAGAAGGGCTAAACATCCAAGGACGTACATGCCACTGGAGATAAATGGGTCTATTGTGGATAGGGTGAGCAGTTTCAAATACTTGGGAGTCCGCATCGCAGAGGATCTGACGTGGGCAACGCACATTGCCGCACTGGTGGGTAAGGCTAAGCAGCGCCTTTACCACCTTAGACAACTGAGGAAATTCAGAGTGTCGCTGAGGATCCTTCATTGCTTCTACTCTGGGGCTGTAGAGAGCATCCTGTCCGGCAACATTACAGTCTGGTTTGGGAACAGCTCTGCCCAGGACAGGATGGCCCTGCAGAGAGTAGTGCGTTCGGCAGAACGCACCATGGGAACTACACTCGTCCCCCTGCAGGACCTATACATCAGGAGGTGCAGATCCAGAGCAAGCAAGATCATGAGGGACCCCTGCCACCCCAGTAACGGACTGTTCCAGATGCTACGGTCAGGCAAACGCCTCCGCTGTCACGCTGTGAAAACGGAGAGGATGAGACGGAGCTTCTTCCCACAGGCCATCAGGACTGTCAACTTTGATAACCCCAGAGACTAAATTTTTGTCGACACTTTTTGTGCTATGTTTAGTAACTTATTAACTTTATTTATATGCTGTAACTGTAATTATTTCTGTAATTATTTTTGTGCACAACCCGCAGGCATTGCCACTTTCATTTCACTGCACATCGAGTATGTGTATGTGACAAATAAATTTGACTTGACTTGACTTGACTTCTTTGTAAATCATTAAAACTAAATTAAGCCGATTGTTCACATCACATCCCACTGATTAACCTCACAAGGGGTCACAAAATGCTGGAATGCAGCATTTTGTGATACCTCCGATTTGTACCAGCATCTGCAGTTATTTTTCTACACAATCTCACAAGGGGTAGTCATTTGCTAACGGGAAAGAATGGATTCATGAAACTAGAGGTAAATGGGAGGAAATAATTGATGGTTTGGTTTAGTATAGTTGGAGATACAGCATGGAAACAAGTCCTTCGGCCCATCGAGTTCACCCCCGCCATAGGTCACCCGTTCATGATAGTTCTATATTATCTCAATTTTGCCGTCTTTCCCTGCACACCAAGGGCAATTTGCTGAAGCCAATCAACCTACAAACCTGGCATTTGGAGCTCGCGATTGTCACTGGAATCAGATTCCAGGAGAAAGATCGGTCTCATGATCAATCCTTTTTGATCCAACTCATGTCCATTAATAATCGCCATCAACAAAGTGAAGCTTTCGTTAAAGAAAATGCACAAGACAATAGGTGCAGGAGGAGGCCATTCGGCCCTTCGAGCCAGCACCGCCATTCAATGTGATCATGGCTGATCATTCTCAATCAGTACCCCGTTCCTGCCTTCTCCCCATACCCCCTGACTCCGCTATCATTAAGAGCTCTATCAAGCTCTCTCTTGAATGCATTCAGAGAATTGGCCTCCACTGCCTTCTGAGGCAGTGAATTCCACAGATTCACAACTCTCTGACTGAAAAGGTTTTTCCTCATCTACGTTCTAAATGGCCTACCCCTTATTCTTAAACTGTGGCCCCTGGTTCTGGACCTCCCCAACATTGGGAACATGTTTCCTGCCTTTAACTTGTCCAACCCCTTAATAATCTTATACGTTTCGATAAGATCCCCTCTCATCCTTCTAAATTCCAGTGTATACAAGCCTAGCCGCTCCAATCTTTCAATATACGACAGTCCCGCCATTCCGGGAATTAACCTAGTAAACCTACACTGCATGCCCTCAAGAGACTGCAGGTGCTGGAATCTTGTGCAAAACTCAGCGGGTCAGGGAGCATCTGTGTATGGAATGTTGGCATGTGTCAGGTGGCACAGCGATGGAGTTGCTGCCTTACAGCGCCAGAGTCCCGGGTTCGATCCTGACCATGGGTGCTGTCTGTACGGAGTTTGTACGTTCTCCCTGCGACCGCATGAGTTTCCTTCGGGTGCTCCGGTTTCCTCCCACACTCCAATGATGTGGAGTTTTGTAGGTTAGTTGACATTGTAAATTGTGAATGCCCCAAGTGTGTGTAATCGTGCTAGTGTGCGGGGTGATCGTGGGTCGGCGCAAACTCTGTGGGCCGAAGGGCCTGTTTCCACGCTGCATCTAAAGTCAACTAAAAGTCCACAGGATGGACAGGCAACATTTGGGGAGGGGGTTCATTCTCCAGGATGCACAGTTCAGTGGTCTCCAGCGGTCCCTAGCCCAAACGTCGCCTGTCCATTCCCTCCCGCCCGACCCTCTGAGTTCCCCAGCACTGTCACCCGTCTGCAGAAGGGTCTCGACCCGAAACGTCACCCATTCCTTCTCTCCAGAGATGCTGCCTGTCCCGCTGAGTTACTCCTGCATTTTTTTTGTCTATCCCCCAGCACGTTCGTGCTTCCATACTGCGTTGGTTAAAGCAACTCTCTGAATAAGACCCGAATAAGACCCGTCTGAAGAATCACCTATCCTTGTTCTCCAGAGATGCTGCCTGACCCGCTGAGTTACTCCAGTACTTGGAGTCTTGCTTAGATCCAAGAACCATTTGTATTAGGCGCAGTCTTCTGAATCCTGTATAAGTTCATGTGATAGGAGCAGAATTAGGCCAAGTCTACTCCACCATCCAATCATGGCTGATCTATCTTTCACTCCCAACCCCACTAACCCGCCTTCTCCCCAAAACCCCCGACAGCTTTACTCGTGAAATGAAGGATGGGGATGGGGAAATTGGGGGGGTGGGGGGGGGGGGGGGGGGTGGGGATGGGGATGGATATGGGGATGGGGAGGGGGGGGGGGTTGGGGACCGTGGACGGCCCATGGCTTTGAGAGTAGACCTGTTGCCACTCTAGCCGCAGAGACCTGGGTTCGATCCTAACCTCGGGTGCTGTCTGTGTGGAGTTTGCACGTTCTCCATTGAGCTTGCACGTTCCCCCGGGTGCCTCGGTTACCGCTCACATTGCTAACGCCTGCGGGTTGGTAGGTTTGTTGTAATTAACCTGTAAGTTACCTAAGTGCGTGGGCGAGTGGGAAATATCTGGTGAGATTGTGGGGAGGGAACCTGGGTTTGCTGTAGTGGCGGGCGGTTGATTCAGCGGCAGCGGCAGGGCCTGTTTCCGTGCTCCCTGACACTTACACGGTTTATCTCAGATCTTTGTGCGTCCCTGCGCACGAATTATCGGGAGAGAGAAAAGAGAGAGAGAGAGAGAGAGAGACTCAAAAGATTAAAGCAAAAACACAAACTGCTGGCGGGACTCGGCGAGTCAGGCAGCACCCGGGGAGGGGGTGGGCAGGCGAGGTTCCATGTCCGGACCCGCACGGTGGAGCAGCGGTAGAGTTGCTGCCTTACAGCGAATGCAGCGCCGGAGACTCAGGTTCGATCCTGACTACGGGCGCCGTCTGTACGGAGTTTGTACGTTCTCCCCGTGACCTGCGTGGGTTTTCTCCGAGATCTTCGGTTTCCTCCCACACTCCAAAATCGTACAGGTTTGTAGGTAAATGTAAAAAAAATGTCCCTAGTGGGTGTAGGATAGTGTTAGTGTGCGGGGATCGCTGGGCGGCGCGGACCAGGTGGGCCGAAGGGCCTGTTTCTGAGCTGTATCTCTACATCTAAAAAGAAATCTTTAAAAAAATCTTCTCCAGAACTCAGGGGAGCTAAACACAAAAACTGGAAGAACACACACATATCTTTCCTGTAGCTAAGAGCGTTTGAACAAGTATTCAGGTTAAAGGCGGATAATTTCATCGTTCTGGCGCAGATTCTGAAGTCAGTCAACGTCGTTCACCCGAAAAATTAGCCATCATCATATTTTGATAGAACTGATCCTATTTACACCATATGCCCACGAGACCAGTATTAATGTTATAGACGAGGACCTCTTTAAAACAAAAGTCAAAGCACTGTTTGTGTTGGAAGGAACTGCAGATGCTGGTTTACACCGAGGATTGTGCACAGTTTTGGTCTCCTAATTTGAGGAAGGACATCCTTGTAATTGGGGCAGTGCAGCGTAGGTTCACGAGATTGATCCCTGGGATGGCGGGACTGACATATGAGGAAAGATTGAAAAGGCTAGGCTTGTATTCACTGGAGTTTAGAAGGATGAGAGGGGATCTTATGGAAACATATAAAATTATAAAAGGACTGGACAAACTAGATGCAGGAAAAATGGTCCCAATGTTGCGCGAGTCCAGACCCAGGGGCCACAGTCTTAGAATAAAGGGGAGGGCATTTAAAACTGAGGTGAGAAGGAACTTTTTCACCCAGAGAGTTGTGAATTTGTGGAATTCTCTGCCACAGAGGGCAATGGAAGCCAAATCACTGGATGGATTTAAGAGAGAGTTAGATAGAGTTCTAGGGGCTAGTGGAATCAAGGGATATGGGGAGAAGGCAGGCACGGTTATTGATTGGGGACGATCAGCCTATTTTCTATGTTTCTATGATAGACACAAAATGCCGGAGTAACCAGAAAGATTGTTTTTATCAACTCGTCCCCAATATTATATCACATCAGTTTATCTTTGTTATTTAAGTACAGTTCATCTAATTTTACCTTCAGGAAATGAACAGAACGCAACAACGTTTTTCTTTTATAAGCTGGCAGGGTGAAAATTAACTTTCGTATCTTGTCTAGTTTAGAGATACAGCGCGGAAACAGGCCCTTCGGTCCACCGGGTCCGCGCCGACCAGCGATCCCCGCACACTAACACCATCCTGCACACACCAGGGACATGTTTTTAACATTGACATACCAAGCCAATTAGCCTGCAAGCTTGTACGTCCTCGGAGTGTGGGAGGAAACCGAAGATCTCGGAGAAAACCCACGCGGTCACGGGGAGAACTTACAAACTCCGTACAGACAGCGCCCGGGTTACTGGCGCTGGGAGGCAGCAACTCTACCGCTGCACCACTTATCGCCCGTCACAATCTTCACACCTCAAGCCGGCCAGGCTGGTAGGTAAGGACGAGATTTATATCCAGGATGTTTATATACATTCCACCCTCGCAAGAGCCTTATCGGTAACTATTTACAGCCACGAAGCCTGTCCCGCCGAGTTACTCCAGCACTTTGTCTTTTATTTTGTAAAGTCAATCACCCGCAGTTCCTTGTGGTCCCTATAGAAACGTGCATTCGTTTTACTTTTAATGAATACGCTAGAAATAAACAAAATACAGTCTGAAGAAGGGTCTCGACCCGAAACGTCACCCATTCCTTCTCTCCAGAGATGCTGCCTTCAGCATTACTCCAGCATTTTGTGTCTACCTTCAACAAAATACTCGATATTGAAATATTAGGTTGCAGGGAGACGTGACATTAATATTTAATGAAATGCCATTTTCCTTATGCACCGCTCCACTTAGTGTCCAAATTCCTGGGACAACAGCGCACATTTCCGAGGATAAATAGAAACGATTGATTATTGATTGTCTCAAGTAAAGTAAAATATAGTCATAAGAAAATAACTGCAGATGCTGGTACAAATCGAAGGTATTTATTCACAAAATGCTGGAGTAACTCAGCAGGTCAGGCAGCATCTCGGGAGAGAAGGAATGGGCGACGTTTCGGGTCGAGACCCTTCTTCAGACTGAATATAGTCATAACGCTGAAACACCAAGCATTGTGTCTGAGCCTAGATTTTAAATTATGGCCACATACATTTACCCCATTTGTATCACCACTTGGAAACCACTTTGGGTCTTCGCTGCGAACAAATGACTCCAACGTTTCTTCCAGAACTCGTGGAATTTAACTTCTAATTTTTTTTTGGTCACAAAATCGAAGATTTCAATTCGGATCTTTCCACGATTCATTTTACTGGATTTCGCGAGATTAGAACACCGCCGAACATCAATTACGACGGCAGAAAAGACACAACGTGCTGGAGTAACTCAGCGGGTCAGGCAGCATCTCTGGAGAGCGTGGACGGGGGACAGACGGATGGTAAGGGGAGGGGGGTGGAGAGAGAAAGCTGGAGGAGAGGAGGGGTAGGGTAGAGTATGACAGGTTAAATAGGTGAACACAAGCGAGTAGAAGAAGGGACTCGACCCGAAATGTTACCTATTCCTTTTCTCCGGAGATGCTGTCTGACCCGCTGAGTAACTCCAGCATGTTGTGTCTACGGGCGAGTAAGGGTCGGCCGATTGGCCGCTAAGTTACTCCAGCACTTTGTGTCCTTTCGTTTGGAAACTAGCATCTGCAGTAGAAGGATGCAGCAGCATTCTTGTTTCCACCAACGACGAGGGACTGTTTACAAGACTTCGCTCTCGGCGCCAACTTAAAACTCAACAATAATGTGTACTTCAAAATTCTTCCTAGGTACATTTACTCGGTAATCACATTGAGGGGCAACTCCAATTTATTTATTTTTCTTTAATCCTGTTTATTACTAAAGAAACACGGGCATGATATCCCTGCAGATAGACACAAAATGCTGGAGTAACTCAGCGGGTCAGGCAGCATCTCAGGAGAGAAGGAATGGGTGACGTTTCGGGTCGAGACCCTTTTTCAGACCCGAAACACAGTATATAGCCATGTAATTTTACCTCCATGTGGAGTCAGTTACACAGCAGAGAAACGGGCATTTCGGCCCAACTCGTCCACACTGATCAAGATACCGCTTGTCCGGTTTGCCAGCGTTTGGGCGAAATACCTTTAAACCTTTCCTATCTATAGCACATCCTGTTTTTCAAATGTCGTTGTAATACCCGCCTCAACTACCTCGTCTGGCAGCTCGTTCCAATACATACTCCATGGAAAAAAGTTGGCGCTCGGGTCCTTATTAAATCTTCACCCTCTCGCCTTGAACTTTTGCCAAAGATAGGCACAACAATTTTAGATTTTAGATTTAGAGATACAGCGCAGAAACAGGCCCTTCGGCCCACCGGGTCCGCGCCTCCCAGCGATCCCCGCACACTAACACTATCCTACACCCACTAGGGACGATTTTTACATTTTTCCCAGCCAATTAACCTACATACCTGTACGTCTTTGGAGTGTGGGAGGAAACCGAAGATCTCGGAGAAAACCCACGGAGGTCACGGGGAGAACGTACAAACTACAGACAGCGCCCGCAGTCAGGATCGAACCTGAGTCTCCGGCGCTGCATTAGCTGTAAGGCAGCAACTCTACCGCTGGAGTCATTCAGCGGGTCGGGCAGCATCTCTGGATGAGAGGGAGAGGTGACGATTCTGGGTTGAAGTTTTAATCAGAATCTAAACCTTTGCCCTCTCGTTCTTCATTCCCCTACCCTGGGTGGGGGAACTCTACGCATTCATCCTATCTATTCCCTTCATAATTGTATGTGCCTCTCTCGATAAGATCACCCTAAGGAACAAAACCCTAGCGTGTCCAACCTCTCCTGTAACTCAGAGTGTTGGCAACTGATGGGCGGTAAATTTCAACTTAAGCGTTGCCTAATCGTTATTTCCTGTTAATCTTGTTTCAGGTTCGTGGGTGTTCCATAGTCGTATAGAAATCCGATTCATCTTTTACAGCAACTTGAATACGGGCATTTATTCTCGTTGAAGGCACCCCCTGTCTAGAAATCACAATCCTTTCATAAGATAGAGACCTGCACTCTAACACGACCGGACCTCGTTTTTTGCACGAGTTTAATTTAGCGAAGGCAAACGTTTTGAAAATCTTGCTGTGCAAGTTTCCCCCAACAACAATAAAAAATAGTTATGATTCGTGAATTGCCAAGTAAGATCCACGTGTCAAAAGCCCGCGGGCCGCAGGACAAGGTTTGTGTCGGAAGGAACTGCAGATGCTGGTTTACACTGAAGATAGACACAAAAAGCTGGAGTAACTCAGCAAGAAGGGTCTCGACCCGAAACCTCACCCATTCCTTCTATCCAGAGATGCTGCCTGCCCCGCTGTAATAATGTAATAATGTCCTAGAGTAACATAATCATACAGCGTGGAAACAGGCCCTTCGGCCCAACTTGCCCACACCGGCCAACATGTCCCAGCTACACTAGTCCCACCTGCCTGCGTTTGGTCCATGTCCTTCCAAACATGTCCTATTCACCCACTGTCCGCTCCGTAAACTCCAACATTTTGTGTCTATCTTCGGTGTAAACCAGCATCGGCAGTTCCTACACCTTACCCTTCCATAGACCCTCTCCTCTGACTCTCAGTCTGAAGAAGGGTCTCGACCCAAAACGTCACCCGTTCCTTCCCTCCAGAGATGCTGCCTGTCCCGCTGAGTTACTCCAATTTGTTTCTATCTTCAAAGGAAAAGGGTGGTGCACACAGGCGCGGTTTTAACAGCGGCATATTAAACCTGAATCAGTCCTCAGCCGCACAACGAGTCTTACCAAGTCTCCAAAACTTCAAATTAAAGGTCAACATCTCAGACGTTTATCGTCTTCGTCCAACTGCTGACCAATTTCATTTTAGGTTTGGAACACGAAGCGCTGGAGTAACTCAGCGGCGCAGGCAGCATCTCTGGAGATCGTGGACAGGGACATTTCCTCAGACTGGAAGGAGTCTGAGGAAGGGTCCCGACCCCAAGGGCCACCTGTCCATGCTCTCCAGAGATGCTGCTTGCCCCGCTGAGCGACTGCAGTACTCTGTGCTCAGCGCAAGATTCCAGCTTCTGCAGTTCCTTATTTCTCTAGTTTAGGTTCCATGGTTGATAACGTGACAACCGCACAGCCAGCCACGGCAGCGAACATCACCAAAGTCCCACGCCATCCCCCTGGCTACGCTCTCATCCCACTTCTACCATCGGGAAGAAGGTATAGGAGCCTGAAAACAATGACCATCAGGTTCAATAATAACTTCTTCCCAACAAACACAAGGCTCTTGGACACTACACATTACAGCGGACGGCTGGGCAGGCCAAGCCACTGGGTATTTTTTTAAGGCGCAGATTGATAGATTCTTGATTAGTACGGGTGTCAGGAGTTATGGGGAGAAAGCAGGAGAATGGGGTTGAGGGGGAAAGATAGATCAGCCATGATTGAATGGCGGAGTAGACTTGATGAGCCGAGTGGCCTAATTCTGCTCCTATAACTTATGGACAACACTAGCCTCAACAATGAACGCCTGCGGACTTTGGTTGCACAAAGGACTCCATGCTTTTCTTTTGCAGTAACGTAGGGGTTATTTATTTAGTGATTAGTTGTTTATTATATCTTATCTATGTGAGTTCTGTTACAGACCTGTTATGCTGCTGCAGGTAAGAATTTTATTCTTGCGAATGAAATGCTGTCTGACCCGCTGAGTTACTCCAGCATTTTGCGTCTAACTTCGGGATATCTGCAGTCCCTCCTTGCACCTAAGAATTTCATTGCTCTGTAGACAGACAAAAAAAATGCTGGAGCAACTCAGCGGGACAGGCAGCATCTCTGGAGAGAAGGAATGGGCTTCTCTCCAGAGATGCTGTCTGTCCCGCTCAGTAGCGCCGGCATGTTTTTGTCTGTCTAAGTGAGCAATGAAATTCTTTGGGTCGAGACCCTTCATCAGACTGAGTCTGGGGAGAGGGAGACAAAGAAATATGGATGGGTAAGGCGTGAAAACACAGATCAAAGGGGACGCTGCTCAAGGGAATGTAGAATGGTAGAGAGACGCTGCCTGTCCCGCTGAGTTACTCCAGCTTTCTGTGTCTATCTTCGGTGTAAACCAGCATCTGCAGTTCCTTCCTACACATGGTACATTGTTGGCGGAGAGGAAGTTTACAACGATGCATACTCTAGTCTGAAGAAGGGGTTTCGACCCGAAACGTCACCCATTCCTTCTCTCCAGAGATGCTGCCTGACCCGCTGAGTTACTCCAGCTTCTTTGTGTCTGTCTTCATACAATCAGTAATATTTGATCAGGGGCACGGTGAAACTAACAGGAGAACTAGGACGGGGAGAGGGGAGGGATGGAGAGAGCGAGGGTTACTTGAAATTAGAGAATCATATTCATACCGCTGGATTGCGAGCTGCCCATACGAAATATGAGGCGTCGGTAAACATGGCAATAAAACACTCTTGATTCTTGACTCTTGAACTAAACTTCCAAAACCCTGAAGATAGACACAAAAAGCTGGAGTAACTCAGCGGGTCAGGCAGCATCTCTGGAGAGAAGGGGTGGGTGACGTTTCGGGTCGAGATCCTTCTTCAGACTGGGGTCGTCCCGAGGCAATCAAACAGCACTACAGAGATGCGACGTGTGTGTATGAAGGAACTGCAGATGCTGGGCGAGTTACTCCGACTGTTTGGTGTCTATCTACAGAAATTCAAAAGCTTTCGTTAAAATAATTGTGAGTCAAATTCCATCTCCGAGAGACAAGGGAGACGCCACCCGGGATCGTTGCTTTAATTTCAGTCTGAAGAAGGGCCTCGACCCGAAACGTCACCCATTCCTTCTCTCCTCCAGAGATGCTGCCTGACCTGCTGAGTTACTCCAGCATTTTGTGTCGATCATTGCTCTAATGCCGGCGCCGGAGAGACGCAAGTGCGCGGGTGTTGACTGTAGCGACGGCGAATGATTTTCTCTCTGCGACCCGGACTCTGTTCTGGGGCACTCCTGAGAAACGGGGGGTCCGGCCGGGGAGGTTTCAGCTTTGAGTCACTATTACACGTATTCCGTCGCCACCCGCGGAATTCAGTCCGCTCCCCCCCCCCCCCCCCCCCCCCCCCCCCCCCACGGACCGAGCTCCCAGTCCCGGCCGGGAAACACCTGGGCCAAAGCGGGCACCTACCTGATGTGTCGCCGGCGAAGTGAATATTGGATCTCCTTCCCTCTCTCTCTCTCTCTCTCTCTCTCTCTCTCTCTCTCTCTCTCTCTCTCTCTCTCTCTCTCTCTCCCAGTGAGTGCTCACACAGAGAGGGCTTGAAGGTACAACAGACGCGCGGAGTGCTGGCAACGGGAGACAAGCTTTCTCCTGAAGAGGCGGCGCTTTGCAGTGATGAAGCCCCCACTGGTCAGATCATTGGTCGTACTTCCCTTCGCGGCGTGTGGACACACAGAGAGGCAAGGCAGCCTGCAACCCGGTGGAGTCTCGGAGCCTGGGGACGAGGGCGGTTCCGCACTGAGCCCAACACCTTTATCCCTGGCCTTCGACGAGTTGCTCTTGTTTTACTCTGGGTCTTACCCTGGCTCCTCCCAGTCAATGACTCCACGCTAAAGTGCAACCTCCGAGAAAACAATCCCGCAGCAAAACAAATCATCTAACTGACAGCGGGGAGGGAGGGGTGTCAACGGGGGTGGGGGTAGAGTGGGGGACGGGGGTAGTGGGGGTGGGGGTGGGGGGGGTTCAACGGGGGTGTGGGGGTGGGTGGATTCAACGGGGGTGGGGGTAGGGTGGGGGGACGGGGGTAGTGGGGGTGGGGGTGGGGGGATTCAACGGGGGTGGGGTAGGGTGG
>NC_135981.1:5794990-5803379 GCF_053455715.1 Rhinoraja longicauda | reverse complement strand
GGGGATGGGGGGTAGTGGGGATGGGGGTGGGGGGATTCAACGGGGGTGGGGTAGGTTGGGGGACGGGGGTAGTGGGGTGGGGGGATTCAACGGGGTGGGGGGGGGTGGGGGATGGGGTAGTGGGGGTGGGGGTGGGGGGGATTCAACGGGGGGTGGGGGGTAGGATGGGGAGATGGGGGGTAGTGGGGGTGGGGGGGGTTCAACGGGGCTGGGGGTAGGTTGGGGGATGGGGGTAGTGGGGGTGGGGGGATTCAACGGGGGTGGGGGTAGGGTGGGGGTTGGGGATGGCGGGATTCAACGGGGGTGGGGGGTAGGGTGGGGGATGGGGGGTAATGGGGGTGGGGGTGGTGGGGGATTCAACGGGGTGGGGGGGGGGGGGTTGGACACGTACTCAATGCTCATTTTAATATTCATAACACAACCGAATTACTGCGAAAGGCGGCAACTCCCCATATTACAGGGAATGATTAATACAGGT
The DNA here is from genome assembly GCF_053455715.1 of Rhinoraja longicauda. Lineage (NCBI taxonomy): Eukaryota > Metazoa > Chordata > Chondrichthyes > Rajiformes > Arhynchobatidae > Rhinoraja > Rhinoraja longicauda. Next base: position 5,802,901 of record NC_135981.1, on the reverse strand, counting down.
ACAAGATGCTGCAGGAAGCCGGAGCAAAACACACAAGTGGTGGGGGAATACAGAGATAGATAGACACAAAACGATGGAGTAGACGAAAATTAAACTAAACTATACTAGACTAAACTATACAAGACTAAACTAAACTAAACTAAACTCAACTAAACTAAACCTCTTTCCACACAGAGACAGGAACGAGCGGGTCAGGCAGCATCTCTGGAGAAAAAGGATGTGTGACACGTCGAGTTGGGACCCTTCCTCAAATGATGCCTGACCCGTTGAGTTACTCCAGCAGTTTGTGTCTTTGGTATATACCCAGCACCTGCAGCTCTTTGTTTGTGCTGGGCAAACAGAGCGGGTCGGGCAGCACTTGCTGGACATTGAGGGTCTAGGTCCGGTGGGGGGTGGGATGGGGGTGGGGTGGTGGGGGTGGGGGGGGGGGGGGTGGGGGGGACACACACCCTCAAACAAGGGAATAGATGTCACCCGAGGTGGCAAGGATGTTTTCTTTAAAGTAGTATAAGAAAATAACTGCAGATGCTGGTACAAATCGATTTATTCACAAAATGCTGGAGTAACTCAGCAGGTCAGGCAGCATCTCGGGAGATGCTGCCTGACCTGCTGAGTTATTCCAGCATTTTGTGAATAAATGTTTTCTTTAAAGACAGGTTGCAAACACTTAATGTGTAGACAGCGAGAGAAAGTATGAAGAGTTTCTGTTTTGTGTGTTTAAAAAAAAAATCTGAATACAGTTTAGTCAGAACAAGGCTCCGTCTGAAGAATTGTCCCGACCCGAAACGTAACCGTCCATTCCCCTACCACAGATGCTGCCTGACCCGCTGAGTTTCTCCAGCAGTTTGCTTTTCGCTCAAGGTCCCAGTCTCTTTCCGCCGCTTGCGTCTCCAATAGACCTTATGTTCTATGCACAGGCCGGCCATTTGAGGTTGAGGTGCGAGGGGAGAGATTATCATGTATTGTCTTTCTGCTGACTGGTTGGGAGCAACAAAAGCTTTTCACTGTACGTCGGTACACGTCAAAAATATACTAAACTAAACTATACTAAACTATACCAAACTAAACTATACCAAACTAAACTAAATTAAACTAAACTAAACTAACCCAAATCATTTTTCCACACAGAGGGTAGTGGGTGTATGGAACGAGGTGCCAGATTTGATATTTGAGCCAATAACAACATTTTTTAAAAGGGCACAAAGTGCTGGATTAACTCGGTAAGTCAGGCAGCATCTCTGGAGAACATGGGTAGGTGACGCTTCGGGTCGGAACCCTTTGGACGGTACATGAATAGGAAAGTTTTAGAGGGATATGGGCCTAACGAGGTTAAATGGGATTAGCTTTGAAAGGGCGGCTTGATCAGCACGGACGAGTATGTGTAGGATGGAACTGCAGACGCTGCTTTACACCGAAGATAGACACAAAATGCCGGAGTAACTCAGCGGGACAGATTCTGAAGAAGGGTCTCGACCCGAGACGTCACCCATTCCTTCTCCCCAGAGATGATGCCTGTCCCGCTGATTTACTCCAGCATTTTGTGTCTGTCTTCCGTGCTGTGTGACTGTAACTCTACACTGCATCTCCAATAACCGTATACACTGCTAACGGATCAGAGGACCATGCTTAGATTTCTTCCCCCGAATACCGACGACAGATGCTGTCTAGCACCAGTCACTTTGCAGAAGGCAACCTGGCACCTATTTGGGAGACACACAAAACAAAAAGCGTGCCCTCGGTATAGTGATTTGTTTTCTGCATTGAGCATGTTCCACACGCCCCACTAAACCAGAGCAAGGATTCGTGAAATTTGAGCCGAGACTTTTGAGTGCGAGCGGGGCTGGGACGCTGCTAATTCCAAGTCCGTGCCCAACACAAGTGTAGAAGAAGGGTCTCGACCCGCAAACGTCAGCCATTCCTTCTCTCCAGAGATGATGCCTCTCCCGCTGAGTTACTCCAGCTTTTTTTTTGTGTGTCTATCTCCGGGTTAAACCAGCATCTGCAGTTCCTTCTTGAACATTGTAGATTAGACTAAGATACATATTTCCCCGGGTCCCAGCGGGATACTGCCAGTAAATATCGGGGCAGATACTGCCAGTGAATATCGGGGCAGATACTGCCAGTAAATATCGGGGCAGATATTCAAGCCACAATCAAGATTTCGTTAACTTTTTTTTTGGGGGGGGGGGGGGGGGGGTGGAAGAGAAATCAATCAATGGCCTTACACCGAATGTAAGTTTTATCGACGCTTAAAATACGTTAAACCGAGAAGAATAAGGTCTGAAGGGTCTAGATCGAAAACGTCGCCCGTTCCTTCTCTCGGGAGATGCTGCCTGTCCCGCGGAGTTACTCCAGCATTGTGTGTCTTTCTTTAGAACAGGGTGATGTTGATAATTCGTTCGATTTCTGAACTTCCCACTGTAAAACACTTAATTGTCGTGGAACAGAGATTGCCGTCTGAAGTGCAACAAGTAGTCTAGGTGAACATGTTAGCGCTCGGCATCGAAGTGGCTTGTGGATTTCTACAGAGCGAAGCGGGTGGGTGAACTGGAATTGACCCGATAATCCTCCAGCCGGCGTGTTGGCGCTTGCCACCTTTGAAATTGCCATATCGCGCCAGAGCAATAATGGGTTCGCGGTCAACGGTGAACCGAGGTCCCCGGGCGCCATTCATCACACACAGTTAGTTACATGGCTGCTTTTTGCTTCTCATCCCACAGCAATAAAGTGGCGCCCACGTCCCAGTGTATAATATTGTATAATCGTGTATGATATAGCATTCAAGAGAGAGCTGGATAGAGCTCTTAAGGATAGCGGAGTCAGGGGGTATGGGGAGAAGGCAGGAACGGGGTACTGATTGAGAATGATCAGCCATGATCACATTAAATGGTGGTGCTGGCTCGAAGGGTCGAATGGGCCTCCTCCTGCACCTATTGTCTATTGTATTGTTAAATACATCTATGTACGACCCGAAACGTCACCCATTCCTTCTCTCCTGAGATGCTGCCTGACCTGCTGAGTTCCTCCAGCATTTTGTGAATAAATACCTTCTATATGTACGACAAGATGGATTCAAGAGCCAAGTCAATAGTTAAGAGTGATTGTCGTATGGCCCAGATAGAATAATGAAATCCTTACTTGCAGCAGCGCACAGAATATCTAAACACAGTACACAAATCACAAGTTCACAAGTTATAGGAGTAGAATTTAGGCCATTCGGCCCATCGAGTCCACTCCGCCATTCAATCATGGCTGATCTCTGCCTCCTAATCCTATTTTCCTGCCTTCTCCCCATAAACCTTGACACCCTTTCTAATCAAGAGTTTGTCTATAACATTATGAGAGGAATAGATCGGGTAGATGCACCGAGTCTCTTGCCCAGAGTAGGGGAATAGAGGACCAGGTTCAAGGTGAAGGGGGAAAACATTTCATAAGAATCTGAGGGGTAGTTTTTTCCACACGAAGGGTAGTGGGTGTACGGAACAAGCTGCCAGAGGAGGCAGTTGAGGCTGGGACTATCCCACGTTTAAGAAACAGTTAGACAGGTACATGAATAGGACAAGTTTGGAGGGATATGGACCAAGCGCAGGCAGATGGGACAAGTGTAGCTGGGACATGTTGGCCGGTGTGGGCAAGTTGGTCCGACACTATATCACTCTATGACACTTAGTCAAGACTTAACAGTGTAGGAAGGAACTGCAGATGTTGGTTTAAACCGAAGACGGACACAAAAAGCTGGAGTAACTCAGCGGGACAGGCATCATCTCTAGAGAGAAGGAATGGGCGAAGTTTCGGGTCGAGACCCGTCTTCAGACTCGTTAGGGAAAAGGGAAATGAGAAATATAGACGATGATGTAGAGAGATAAAGAAAAATGAAATATATGCAAAAAAGTTACGATGATAAAGGAAACAGGCCATTGTTAGCTGGTTGTTGGGTGAAAACGAGAAGCTGGTGCGACTTGGGTGGGGGAGGGGATGGAGAGAGAGGGAATACCGGGGTTATTTGAAGTTACCACTGGGCTGTAAGCTGCCCAAGCGAAATATGAGATGCTGTTTCTCCAATTTGCGTTTAGCCTCACTCTGACAACCGAGGAGACCTGGGACAGAAAGATCAGTGGGGGGAATGGGAAGGAGAATTAAAATATTTAGCACCCGGGAGATCAGGTAGGTGACTGTCCCAGATAGAATAATGAAATTCTTACTTGCAGCTGCACATGGTACTGTAAACATGGTACTCAAGTCGTCCAGTGCTCTCAGTGTGAAATCTTGGGACAAATTTGCAGAGAAAACAAAAGCAAGGGAAATGGGAGGCGAGACACTGGAAAAGTCTGATCCCAAATTACCCAAGGAGTTAAGCTTTAGTTCATAGTTTAATTTAGAGATACAGCGCAGAAACAGGCCCTTCGGCCCATCGAGTCCACGCCGACCAGCAATCAACACGTTCTGTCCAACACACACCAGGGACAATTTACAGAGGCCAATCAGCCTGCAAACCGGCACATTTTGGTGATAATGAGTGAAGGCTAACCAAGACCATGGGAGGAGCACTCTTGCTTTTTAAAGAAAAACATGTTTTGTTGTTTAGTTTAGTGACACAGCACGGACACAGGCCCTTCGGCCCACCGAGTCTGCGCCGACCAGCGACCAGTTCTGCACACTTGGGACAGTTTTCAATTTTACCAAAGCCAATTAGCCGACAAACCTGTACGCCTTTGGAGTTTGGGAGGAAACCGGAGCTCCCGGAGAAAACCCACGCGGCCACGGGGAGAAGGTACAAACTCCGTTACAGAAAGCACCCGTAGTCAGGATCGAACCGGGATCTCTGGCGCTGTAAGGCAGCAACTCTACCGCTGCGCCACCGTGCCTTGAAGTTAAACACTGATGGGGCAGTGGGAGTCCAGGACTCACTCAACAGTTGTAGTTGAGACAGTTCTCAGGAGGATTTAAAAAAAACCTGTGGATTGGCACAGCTAGCGGGTCTTCTGCCTCGCAGTTCGATCGCGACCTCGGGTCCTGTCTGTGTGGAGTTTGCTCGTTCTCCCTGTGACCGCGTGGGTTTTCTTCCGGGGCGCTCCAGCTTCCTCCCACATCCCCGGCTGCTCGGTCAATCGGTCGGTGTAAATTGTCCTGAGATTCTTAGATAGTTCAGATTCAGATTAGTTGATTGTCATTCGCATCAGAGGCGCAACGAAATACCCCCGTTCTCACAGAGAACACATGGTAATAATAAATACCTCACGAAAACTACAAACGGTGCTGGGGTTATGCATTTATCAAAACATTCAAGAGAGAGCATTCAAGAGAGAGCTAGATAGAGCTCTTAAGGATAGCGGAGTCAGGGGGTATGGGGAGAAGGCAGGAACGGGGTACTGATTGAGAATGATCAGCCATGATCACATTGAATGGCGGTGCTGGCTCGAAGGGCCGAATGGCCTCCTCCTGCACTTATTGTCTATTGTCTAATAATTGGTAAGTATCTTTGTAACGAATTCACTCGGTTCTATTGTGGGAATCTCCTCCTTTGAAACAAATATGATGCGGAATGTGTAGAGAGGAAACTGCAGGTGCTGGTGTTTGCCGAAGATAGGCACAATGTGCTGGAGTAACTCAACGCATCAGGTAGCATCTCTGGAGAAAAAATGGATGACTTTGGAAGGGTCCCGGCCCCGATACGCCACGGGTCCTTTTTTCTCCATAGGTGTTGCCTGAACCGCTGAGTTATTCCAGCACTTAGTCCATAGAGCTCAGAGGACCATCAGAACACAGCTACCAGCCTTGGAGGGCATCTACAACACACGATGCCTCAGAAAAGCCACCAGTATCCACAAAGACTCTTCACACCCCTGCAACAGTCTGTTCGAACCATCGGGCAGACGATACAAGGCCTTCTACGCCCGCACCTCCAGACTCAGGAACAGCTTCATCCCCAGGGCCATAGCTGCTATGGACCGGTCCTGCTGAGCCGGATGGCCACATCGCACAGTGACCCGGCACAGATCTACTTGTACTTTATTCTGTTTTAAAACTGTTACAATTTGTTTAGTTGGGTTGTTGTTTAAATTAATACTGACTAGCTAATTAAATTATTGCATCGTATGGGAGGCGCATTCCCAATCTCGTTGTACCCCAGTACAATGACAATAAAGATATATTGTATTGTGACCATCTTCAGGATGCAGCATGGGCTTTGCTACATGAATCCATTGACCGAAGCCGTGTCTCCTGAATGTTAGGCCCCGTGACGGGAATTGGACAAGAAGAGTGAACGTTAATGGCTTTGGAAACCAAAAATCGCCCTTGGCGGAAATCAAATTAATGAATAAGACCAAGTGTGGGCCAATCTGACCGTTCACAATAAGACGCGAAACGAACGATTTAGAAAAAAACCCCACAAAGCGCTGGAGGAACTCGGCGGGTCAGGCAGCATCCGTGGAGGGCATGGACAAGCGACGTTTCTTCTGAAGAAGCACTGGGCAGCTTACAACCCAGTGGTATGAACATTGATTTCTCGAACTTCAAGTAACCCTTACATCCCCTCTCTCTCCATCCCTCCCCCACCCAAGTCAAAGTCGTCTTGTTGATTCTCATTGTCTGTAAAATGTTTCCTTTACCATCACTTTTGCATGCCATTCATTCATTTGTTCTATATCTCTCTACATCACCGTCTATATCTCTCGTTTCCCTCCCCCCTGACTCTCAGTCTGAAGAAGGGTCTCGACCCGAAACGTCACCTATCCCCCTTCTCCAGAGATGCTGACTGATCCGCTGAGTTACTCCAGCTTTATGTGTCTGTCTTCTGACCTATCCGCGTACCCGTCAAGTCAAGTCAAGTCAAATTTATTTGTCACATACACATACACGATGTGCAGTGAAATGAAAGTGGCAATGCCTGCGGGTTGTGCACAAAAAGAATTACAGTTACAGCATATAAATAAAGTTAATAAGTTACTATTAGTGTCGACAAATATTTAGTCTCTGGGGTTATAAAAGTTGACAGTCCTGATGGCCTGTGGGAAGAAGCTCCGTCTCATCCTCTCCGTTTTCACAGCGTGACAGCGGAGGCGTTTGCCTGATCGTAGCATCTGGAACAGTCCGTTACTGGGGTGGCAGGGGTCCCTCATGATCTTGCTTGCCGTCTAAATGTTACTGAAACGTTGCGACAGTCCCTGCCTCAACTATCTCCCCCGGCAGTTCGTTCCATTCGCCCACCACCCTCTGTGTGAAAAAGTTACACCTCAAGATCCTATTGAATCTCCCCCCACCCACCCCTCCCCTTAAATCTATGCCCTCTGGTTGATTCCCCTACTCTGGGCAAGAGACTCCGTGCGTCTGCCCGGCCTATTCATCTCATTATTGTGTACACTCGGGCATGGATTTAGATTAAACGCAACAGGAAACATGTTCCCAATGTTGGGGGAGCCCAGAACCAGGGGCCACAGTTTAAGAATATGGGGTAGGCCATTTAGAACGGAGATGAGGAAAAACTTTTTCACTCAGAGAGTTGTAAATCTGTGGAATTCTCTGCCTCAGAGGGCAGTGGAGGCCAATTCTCTGGATGCTTTCATGAGAGAGTTAGACAGCTTTTAAGGATAGCGGAGTCAGGGGGTATGGGGAGAAGGCAGGAACGGGGACGATCAGCCATGATCCCATTGAATGGCGGTGCTGGCTCGAAGGGCCGAATGGACTACTCCTGCACCTATTGCCAATTGTCTATACAAGATCAGGTCAAACCGACAGACGCAAAGCACCGTTTGTCACTAAATGACCAGGAATTTGCAAATCGAAGATTGAGGGATTTTAAAAAAAACGGGAATTGTACGAATACGTCAAAATCTTGTCGACTCTCGAGAAATGAAACGGGATCGCATTAAATAAATGCCTTGTCACATAATGGCAATGTTGTTTCTTCCG